>NW_016803605.1:2203068-2219022 GCF_001698545.2 Rhinopithecus bieti
TGTCCCTGGGCTGTGGTGCTATCCATACTGCCACCCACGAGCCCCTTGCTGATACAACACTGGACCAACAATGAGAACCCTTGAGACGGAAATCGAGGCAGGTCCAGAAGGGAGGAAGGAAGGAAGGGAGGGAGGAAATAGAAATAACACTGTCTCTGATACAACACTGGACAAACAGTGTGAACCCTAGAGACAGAATTCGAGGCAGGTCTGGGAAGGAAGGAGGGAAGGGAGGGAGGGAGGGAGGGAGGACCTTCATGCACACATGCCTATGGTAAGAACTTTTACAAAGACTCTGAAGGGCTCTTACCCATGTATGCCTATAACGAGAACTTTATGAAGGACTTTTCAAACTGCAGCTTGCTACCTGAGTCACAAGAACATCTAGTCAGATGTACAAGAACACATGCCTGTCACACTGTCTCCACCAATGAACTGGCATCAACTCCTGGAATAGCCCCTGTAATCAATGCTCCTCTGTTTCAGAACAAATTATGTGTATGTTTTCCCTTTTCCTTTAAAAGCTTTTTCTCACCTCAACCCCTTTGGACATGTCCTTGGTCCCCATACCTTGCAAGTCCTGGGCCTGCAAATCCCCTGTGCAAACCCCCTATGCACTCAATGATAAACTCTTTATCTTCGGAGGATCTTCTTCTGTCTGCTCTTTAAGTGGACACTTAAATATTCAAAAATTTCAGAAAACTCAAAAACTTTTAAGGTTGCTTCTGAATGTGAATGAAGCCAATGAGAGACACTGGAAGGATGAAAAGTAGTTCATCAGACATCCTTACACACCTGCTCCCAACACACACTACCTTCAGTGGCCTCTGCAGGGCATGTCCTCACATACACATCCTATCATTATTGTGGTGTGACATTATCATGTGGATGACACAGAGAAGTCACATTGTATTGTATGTGTGTTTTTGTGAACATATAAGTTTGTGTTGTGGAAATCTTTAAGCATAGATTAGAACTTAAATCTCATTTTTGTATTTCTTATTTCTTCCAAGTCTACTTGAAGCCACCAAAGTGGGGGAAATCTCAGCATTGGATGAGGGGGTGACCATCTCATGTGCCTTCTGACTCTCACTCATTGTGACCGGGGAATGGGACAATGGTTGCGACTGAGGGTTCTTATTTTTTTTTTTTTTGAAACGGAGTCTCACTCTCACCCAGGCTGGAATGCAGTGGTGCCATCTCGGCTCACTGCAACCTCTGCCTTCCCAGGAGGTGCAATTCTCCTGCCTCAGCCTCCTGAGTACCTGGGACTACAGGTGCCTACCACCACACCTGGCTAATCTTTTTTTTTTGCTTTTTTCTTTGGATTTTTAGTAGATACAGGGTTTCACCATATTGGCCAGGCTGGTCTTGAACTCCTGACCTTGTGATCCACCTGCCTCAGCCTCCCAAAGTGCTGGCATTACAGGTATGAGCCACCGCGCCCAGCCGTGACTGAGGGTTTCCTTGACGCATCACAAGTCACAGGGCTCACAGTTTATAGTCCCTCCTTGTCCTCCTCTCCGTGTCGTGGAATTCCTTTTACAGCTTCCACCATGGAGACACCCAACGGAAGGCAGAGCACAACTGGCTTCTAAATAATCTCACTGTATTAAGTGCCAAGTTTAGTGCCAGTTGCCGACAGTGCCAATTTCTAGATCCACAAATTCATAAAATAGCAAAATTCTATAAAAGGAAAATAAAATTAGACCACGTTGAGCTCATCTGCTGTTTTGGCAATCAGAAACCACTCCTTTTCAGATATAGGCAGCTAATTTTTCTTTGAGGAACCATTCTCAAAGAGGAGAAGTTCAAAGAAAAATTAGCTGTCTTTATCGGAAAGATCCTCCCTTTTGCTCAATCTGTGGGCAGTGGGGACCACACTTATTTCTGCCCCATTCCTGTCTTTAAGAGCATTCATAAGATGAAGGCCTTTTCCCCATCTATTCCTCCCCTCTTCATACTGATTATGTGAGGGATGGGCATGGGCTGGTCTAATTCTAGTCCATCAAAAGTGGCTTCTGCCCTCATGGGTGTGTACAGCAAATCAATGCAGATGCGCTGGGTTCTACAGAACATGGACGTTATGGGGGTGCATTATGGAGGCACGTTGCTCACTGTAGATGATGATGAAAAGGTTCCTGACAAGATGCCTGAAAGATGAGTATGACATAGGTACCAATGTGGGCAAGGGTTAGAAGACAGAAGTAAAATACACAGGAAGTTTGATTATATAAAGATAGATGGGTACTGTATGAATGGAGATATGGGAAGGAAGGGCTGCAGGATGAAGGACTGGTGAGGATGCCAGGAGCAGGTGACGTGGAGATTGTGAACTGCACTGGAAAGAGTCTTCATCACTTAAAGTGCAATTGGCATATGCAAAAATAGACCCGAACGATCATTTTCAACCAGCTGGAGGAAGGTGTCATTGATAGGATTCTAACTACCATTATTTGGAGGTCAAACTTATGAACATATATAGTCTGATATAGCCTCTGCTTCTCCTCTGTAGTAATCATTTGCTCACTAACTCATAAGGAGATTGTTCCAGTTTGAAAAGAAGGCTCTGCATGTGTAGATCTGAAAGTTTGACTTGGGTGCTAGTCCAGCAGCTGGGGGTCACGGAGAACCCACCTAATCACATGCTCTCTCATGTGTAACACTCAGAATGGCATGGACCATATATATATATAATTGTTTTATATATATATATATATGATTCTTATATACATACATACATATATATGAACATACATGTGTAACTGATGAATATGAATATTGATGAAATTAATATACATAATTGTTATATTACTTGAACTCACAATTATTCTTCTATAACTATTCTACAGCAATATTTGGACAAATATGTAGAAAAAAGCATGTTAAATGGAACACTATTGAGAGTAAGAAAAATGGGCTCACCAAAAATGTACATCACCAGGGGTGAGTTAAATTAAATGGGATGCATTGCAGTCTTTAAAATAATGTAGTAGGTTTAGGTGAACCCATATGCAAAGATGCACAAGAAATATTATGTGAAAAAAGCAAGTTATAGATAAGTGTATTTGACCACATACAGACATGTGTAAGTGTTCACACACAACTCCAAAAGGATAAATTCCAAATTGTAAATACTTTGGGATGACGGGGTGGAAAAACAAAACCATTAGAGACATTTTTAAATTATAAATTTATATATCATGGCACTATTTTAATAAGCAAACAGCAGATGGTGTAACCATTTTTAAAATTCGAAAACTTAAAGAAATAACTTGCATCTGGAAAAGAAATGCACACTGAGGTATTTATACAGGCTTAGTTCAAAAATGCTGCACTTTTTTATTTTATTTTATTTTATTTTTGAGATGGAGTCTCGCTGTGTCCCCCAGGCTGGAGTGCAGTGGCATGATCTCCACTCACTGCAACCTCTGCCTCCCAGGTTCAAGTGATTCTCATGCCTCAGCTTCCCAAGTAGCTGGGATTACAGGCATGTGCCACCACACCTGGCTAGTTTTTGTATTTTAGTAGAGACAGGGTTTCCTTCTGTTGGCCAGGTTGGTCTCCAACTCCTGACCCACCTCAGTCTTCCAAAGTGCTGGGATTACAGGTGTGAGCCACCATGCCTGGCCCCAAAATACTGTAGTTTTGAAATAAACCTTGTTAATCACATGAAACCCCAGCACAACATCCACAAGACATGCAGCATGTGGCTGAAAGTCCTGGGCAAGGAGAATGCATACTAACCCAGTCCATGGGGCCAACCCGGGGACTTACAGTGCAGAGGTCAGAGCCCCAGGTGCTCCCTGACTCTTCCCTGGAGGCCTCTGCATAGAGTAAGCAGAAGAATGACTGCCTCTGCTGGTTTCCCAGGCTCTTAGCTGCTGAAGGAGCCCCGAGGAATCTTCTGGAAACAGCTTTCCTCAGACAGAATGAAGAGGACACAGGTGCACAAGGTGATAGCAATGTAAGCCTCGTACTGCCTCTCTTCCTCCACCACATGCCGACTGAGTATCCCCAAGGGGCCTCTTTAACTTTTTTGGGACTTGTCTCTCTGCCCCAAAAAGTGGAAACCATCATTCTTGCTCTGCTCACCATGCAGGTTGTTGTCAAGATTGGATTAATGAATGTAAAAGAGATCTTGTAAACCATGACGGGCTGTCTGTGCATAGGAAAAGAACCACTTCCCTCACATACGGATGATTTTCATCTGATTTCAACTGTAAGGGAAAATAGTCAAGCTTTCAAAGGCTATGGGTAAGATGATCGAGCTTTCTTTGTTTAATAAAAAGAAGGGGCCGGGCACAGTGGTTCATGCCTGTAATCCCAGCACTTTGGGAGGCTGAGGCGGGTAGATCGCTTGAGATCAGGAGTTCAAGACCAGCCTGGCCAATATGTGAAATTCAGTTTCTACTAAAAAATGCAAAAATTAGCTGGGCGTGATAGCAGGCACCTATAATCCCAGCTACTTGAGGGACTGAGGCAGGAGAATCACTTGAACTCAGGAGATGGTGGCTGCAGTGAGCCAAGATCACATCACTGCACTCCAGGCTGGGTGACCGAGTGACACTCCATTTCAAAAAAAAAAAAAAAAAAAAAGGATATTTGAGAGGCTGAGAACAAAGGATCCCTTGGGCCTTGGAGTTTGAGACCACCCTGGGCAACACAGAGAGACCCTGCCTCTGCAAAAAAATAAAATAAAAAATTAGCCAGGCATAGTGTCACTCACCTGTGGTCCTACCTACTCAGGAGGCTGAGGTGGGAGGATCTCTTGAGCCCAGGTCAAAACTGCAGTAAGCTATGATTGCCCTACTACACTCCTGGCTATGACAGGGCACACTGTCTCTAAAAAATAAAAATAAACAAAATTTTAAAAAGTTTGGCATTTTGATTTTGCAAAACAAGGTCATGAGCCTTTTGGCCCATGGGACTGTTAGCACTCTGCTTCAGAATTAGCTCAATGATCTCTCACAAGATGCAAACACAAGAAGACCATCACAGAGGCATCCATTTATCACTCAAGAAGATAAGAGAGGCTTTAATTCTTCTTTCTTCCATTTCATAAATACATGTGAAATTCTTTCCAGACTTCACTGACACCGTTGAGCCACATTCGCATCCATGTCCATGTGTAGTGCTTACTAATTCCTGAACTGTATGTCCTCTCACACTGGTATGGAGGACAGTTTTGTTGGCTTACCTCTTTAATTTCCCCAGCACGAGTCAGTCTCAGACTGAATGCATGACCTGCAGATTTTACACTTCCAGTTTCTTAAGTGTGTTTTAGTGGATTGATTTAACTTTGGCAGAAATTTTATTTAAATGTATTTGTTTGAAGTAAATATTTAAATACTAGCATTTACTAGGGAAGGAAGAGGCTTATGTATATCTGGTTGATTTCCTGGGAGAAGCTTTGGTTTTTTTTTCTCTCTCTAGGTTTATTAATCATTTTTGGCACACCATCTTCTGTCCTAGAGGGGCCACACTGAGTCAACCAAGCCCCAGGCCAGACCAAGAACAGAACACCTTTGTATGTGGTCCTGGGCAGGGGATGAAAGTTAGTAAAGGAAACATTCTGACATCCAAAAGGTCAAGGTCTATTTACAGACACAAACATGCCATGTATCAGGATAATATGACCAAATATTAAACAAGGTGGGAATTTTCTCACTCTTCCTCCTACCCATACTTATCTCCAACCCTAGAAGCTAGGACATTCCTGTCATATTACCCAAGGTAGGAGCAAAACCAAGCCAAAAAGAAAAGTAAGTAAATCCATTCTGAGCTTTGGGCTTTCACAATAGAATACTGAAACCCAAGAGAGTGATTGCTCTTGAAAGAAAGAGATTTGTATCCTTTGAACCTACTTGGTGTTTTAGTGGATTGATTTAACTTTAACCTTAAAATTTGACCTAAACAATAGGCAGAGAACATATATGATCTGACTGGGCGCAGCGGCTCATGTCTGCAATCCCAGCACTTTGGGAGGCCAAGACTGGCTGGTCTTTTGAGCCCAGGAGTTCAAGACCAGCCTGGGCAACACGGCAAAATCCCTTCTTTACAAAAAATACAAAAATTAGCTGGGTCTGGTGGCACACACCAGGAAACAGTGGTAGGAAGATTGTTTGAGCCCAGGAGGTCCAGGCTGCAGTGAACCAAGATCATGCCACTGGGCTCCAGCCTGGGCAACACAGTGAGACCCTATCTCAAAAAATAAAAATAATATACATATGTGTGTGTGTGTGTGTGTGTGTGTATAATGTGTATATATAAAATGTGTGTGTGTATATATATATAAAGTCTATCAGAATGGACTCTTCTAGTTTTCCTGTAATAAACACCCCCATGTACTTCAGGGTAGAATGTGTCTGGAGGGAAAGCAAGGGAAGGTATATCGTTCCCACCCGCTGGTCTTGGTCCTAAGTGGTGATAATGGGGTCACAGGTCTTCCAGATGGTTTAGGAGATCTGGAATATAAGAGACTTGGATCTCTCTTCTTATCCAGTTGCCACAGAGTTCCTCACACCACCTTGGTTTAAGAAAGTAGACTAAAGATGGTCCCATGTGAATTCAAGGCACAGAGGCCTGAAAGGATCACCCAGTCCAGTGTTTCCCAGGTGAATGGAGAAGCCAAACAGTCTTTTGAGCCACCAGCACTGGAGGACAAGGATGGGCCTCATGACTGGGTTCAGGGTGCACCATTATGGATATGTGGCAAATCTCATATTGGGGACCAGCTGGGAATGCAAACTTATCAGGGAAAGTTAAGGAAGAAAAGAAGTCAGACAGGAAAACCATCTCTGTGGACACCAGCATCAGACAGAGAAGAGCTGAGAAGTTATTTATGCATCCGCAACAGTCCTGTGTGAGCCTCCTGGTGCTTAGACTCAACTCCATGAAAAAGAGGAGGATGGAATTACAAATGGATTGAGTGTAATGCATATTTCTTGAAATAAATTAGAATTGGTGAGCTGATGCTTTACGTCATCTGACTAAACAGGGCTAGAAATAAATGTTAAGTTGATTAGGTAGACTGAGAGTGTGTACGTAGTACACACAGAAAGAATGAGAGATAGAAATAGAGACAGATATGGAGAGACAGAGAGCAAAGAAAAAATAGAGAGAGAGTGAGCATGCACATGATCTATCCTGGCATGCAGGCATGACACCGGTTAGTACCTGGCTTGTACACAGTAGGCACTACTCAATAAATGACTGTTGAACACATTAAGCTGAAAAGGGAATCTGAAGTAAGGAGGTGAAGTTAGAAATGGATGGTGCAGAGTGAGGTATGGGAGAGGTTGTTCCCTCTTTTTTAAAAATTTTCTATCACAATTTTTCCTGCAGTAGGACCTAAGTTTAAAATAAGATTGAAATACGTTCTCTGGTGTCCTCAAAACTCCACTCTCTCACTTGCAATGGGAAAGACTGGGTACCCTAGTCAGACACACTGCGAGGGGATGGCTCACAGGGTGTCCAGCTCCTTCCAGCTTGCCTGGGTCTTTTTCAGCTTTAGCCCCATGTCTTAGGAAAGGCCCAGTGCCAAGCACATCGGGATGGTTGGTCACTTTGATTCAAATTCTGCATATCCAGTCATGGAGGGATAATGTTCACAGCTCACAACTCTCCATTTTCAGGATTTGAAAACCAAGAAAATGGACGTTGAGGTATTCAAAGGAAGAAGCACAGCCTGTTGTATCTGCACAGTAATAGCCAACGTTCGAACAAGAGTGTTATTGAAAAATAAATTAGCTCATTATGGTTGGGGTCATTGAGAAGGATGTGATCTCACCAGTCTTCAAATCAAGAGACACACTGGGGAACTAAATGCCACAATCTCTTTATTGCATCCCTACCTGAATGCAAAGCTCCCCTCAACCTGGGTGACATCAAGATGAGATCTTATCAGGAGAGAGGAGACTATTAATTTGGCCATGTTAATTTATCATGGTGGAGATATGGTGCATAATTTAACATTTATCTCATTAATTTTATAGGTACTCTTTATAGCTCTTACAACAGTTAGAAATGTTCAATGGAAAAGTGAGCTCTCCTCACCTCCTAGGCATTCCGTGAGATAAGGTTTTGGGAAACCTTTTATGTCACATGTTTCTCCTCCCTGACCTCTGTTTCCATACTGCTGCAAAGCACAGTGTGCCCAGTTTTCTAGAGGATGGGGAGGTGCAATTCACAGCATCAAGTCAGCAGAGGGGAGGGGAGTTAACTTGTTGGGTGTCTGAGATGGGCTGATGAAATGCAGCATAGAAAATTAGCCCAGTAAAACAGCTATAAAACTTGAATCACAGCATCATAAAAATGCCAACAGACCAAGAACAATAAATATCGCAGGCAGCCAAGAACAAGGCGAGTTGCCCTATGCACAAACCTGGAAATACACATTACCTTTAATAACCTTCCTATAACATTGTTAATTAAGCCATCTCTGAAACAACAGTCAATGTATTGAAAAGATGATTCTACCATAGAAAGTGGAGACAAATTTTATTATTGTTTAAATTATTGGGAGTTGCAAACAAAGTCACTCTCTGTCCTCCTTACTTACAGATACTGTGTTTGCAAATGTACTTGCTAAAATGTACTTATAATTTTAAGTACTTTAAACTGATGACTTTCTATTGCTTTGCATAAAAAAGCTGCAAAATGGAGAAACATTACGGATAGTCTAGTTCACTGCTTTCCCAAGTAGAAATAAATTCTTGTTATCTGCAGCAGCTATTTTTTTTTCTTTTTGAAATTTTTTAGTTGACAAATGAAAACTGTATATATTGATGATATATAACCCTGTATTTTGAAATACGCATGCCATACTTTGTAGAAATAAGTCAAGCTAATTAATGTATGCATTGCCCCATACTCATTTACTCATTTTCTGTGGTGAAAACACTTAAAATCTCCTTTTTAGCAATTTTCAAGAATACCATACGTTGTTGTGAACTAGTCACTATGTTATACAATAGTTCTGAACTTTTCCTTTTATCTAACAAAAAATTTTATTCGTTGATCAATTTTTCCCCAACTCACCCCCCATCCCACAGTCATTACGTTCTATAGAGTCACCTTGGACACGGAATTATCATGTACTGAACATTTTCTAGGAGAAATAGAGATAAATTTCTTCAAGTCTCTTGTCACAACATTATTATCCATCAATGAATACATAAACTTGTCTTATGTGTGCTTCTGTTTAAAGACACCTTATTTAATATATAGCACCAACTCATTAACATTGAACTCATGACTAGCCCTGCTGTCTGTCACTCATGCCTGAACGAAGCGTCTTTGCATTTTCTCCATCAGGTACCTCACACTGCCTTCTTGTGGTAGACAAGACTTCAGCACTATACTTGCAGTCCATGTGAAACAGCAAAATCATCCATGAAAGAAACACAAAAATGCAAACAGTCTGGCACTAAACAGACTACAAAAAGGACACTTGTTTATGGTACGAGAGCGGAAACGAGAAAGCAGAGTGTCACCTTGTTCCATCTAAGGTGAAAACTTAAATTTTTTTTTCTGTTCCATGTATGTTCTAAAATGAGCATAAAAGCACCAGGAACATTGACTTTGGAATTATAAGTACATTTTAGCAAGTACATTTGCAAACACAATATCTGTAAGTAAGGAGGACAGAGAGTGACTTTGTTTGCAACTCCCAATAATTTAAACAATAATTAAATTAATGCATTTTTCTGTATCTCTCTGAGTCTCTGGTTGCAATAAATAGGAAGTGATTGTGACTTTCTTAGAAAAGCAACATAATGGAAGGATATGGGAAAACAGAAAGTCAAGGCACAATGTAAAGGAAGAGAAAAGATACGAAAGGAGATTCTCCTGGGATTAGGTTGCATTCATTTCTGCATTCCTACATATTTACAGAATTGTCATGTGCTAGGCACTGTTCGTGTCTGGTCCGGGATACAAAAGTGAACAAACCAGGTCTCTGTCCGTGTGGAATTTACAGTTTATTAGAGAAGACAATAAAGTGTTAATGTATGTTGGAAGTGATATGTGCTATGAAAACTAAAAGCCAAGTCAGCGGGCATCTGGTCTGCCAGGGATGAGAGTAGGCAGGTGGCAATTTTAAGTCCTATTTCTGCTTCTTTAGCAAGTCATGTGAACTCAGCCAATTTTCTTAACTTCACTGCATCTTACATGGTTTCATCTGTGGCTTGGGTATAACAAAAACACCTAACTCATAGGGTTGTTTGTAGGATTTTTAGGATTATTGCAGGTGAAGAACTTGGCACAGTGCTCAGCACACAGTAGGTATGTTTTCTGTTTCATGCTTATGATAATATGCTATTACAATAATGATACAATTGCTGCATAGCCCCTCGGAATCACCACCAGTGCTGGGCCTGTTGAAGATTTGAACTTTCCTAACATATTTGTCAATGGAGAGACTGTCTTTGTCTTAAAGAATATGTTTTCCATAATTGTAGAATAAAGAAAAGGCAGTAACAGAAAACCCAGTCTTGAAAGATATTTAGTGTCTCAGTTGATTTTTTCAAATATTTTACATATATTTTTCTTTCTCATCTTAGGAGAACAAAATGGCTGTGTTCTACTCTGCAGCATTTATAACTTTCTTGCTATAGAGAATGCCTTATGACTAAACCTGATAAGGAACAGAGCTTTCTCTTTGTGGTTTTCAACAACATAACCCAGATAGAAACAAGGCTACAGATATTTATGCCTCTCCTTTGTCTCTCTGAAAGTTTAAAATCAACCCCTAATTAATCCGGAATACACTGTGCATGATTTTTTCTAAAGGCTGTTAACAGCAGAGACAGGCTAGCTAGCTCTTCAGTTATCTAGTGAATAGCTATTTACCAAACCTCTTTTTTTTTCTTCTCAAGCTCACAGTTATACTCTATTTACAGCCTCCCTTGCAGAGGGACTAGGACCTAGCTGAGAAAGGTGAGTAGAAGCCATATCACCACCTCCCAGCCTGACCTATAAAACATCTCATGGGTTAGTCCTGCACACTTTGTTGCTGCCACTCAGAAGACACTTGTTAAAGATGGAGAAGGCACAGGATGGAAAGAGCCTAGGTTCTTGGATTAGTTCTTGGTGGATCTACTCACCCATCAACAAAAACAACCAGATTGGACTTTCAATGAGTGAAAAGTAAACTTCCATGGGGCTCTAACCATTACACATCTTGAGGTTCATTTACTACAGCATAGAGCTTTACCCTACATGAGATTGGAAACACCTAAGAATTGACTTTAGTGACAGACCTTGATTTCTTCAGGTAGTATAAATGTCTCAGATCTTTACTTACTGATTTCAAAGAAACAAGGACATCACTGCTCCCATATCCCCATAAATATTGCAGGAATTGAAAACAGTTTTGGGATTGCAACCTAGTCACACCGATAGTAAAGAAAACGGCCGTGCAGTTGATTTGGTTGTGCCGTGTCCTGGGATGGTCCCTTCCATTTCTGTTGAATTTATGGTCTCTGTTGGACACACAGTACATCCAACAAAAACTGATCTTGCATCTATAATTATGCCATTGTTTTTAGTAAACATCTGGGAAATGTATTGGCTTGATAATTTCCAGTGAAAATGTGTCTTTCCCTTCCATTCTCTAAAACTTCCCTGAATCCGTTAATTGACTTATTTATCCCCAACCAGTCAAACTGTGAATTTGGGGAAAGAATGTGCAAAACCAATTCAAAAAGCATATAGGGCAGTCAGGATGCTGCTATTAGGAGAGAGAACCCTGCACATGCTTCAGGCCTGGGAGAGGTGTCCCAGCCTTACCTGCAATTGTGAACCACGATCACATCTCCTGCTCCCAGCTCTCCAAATTTCCAGAGACAGACACTCCACAAGCCAGACTCCTTTGCCGTGACACTGCTCAAGACGTGCTTCATCTATTTCAATTTCTGATTTGCACTGAGGAGAGAAAAGCAATCTATCATCTCTTAGGGGAAGAAAGCCATTTGGAAGAATCTGTTTTGTACATTCATAACAGCATTGCTGGTTCTTGATGAATATCAAATAACGGCAGCAAAAGAAAGAAATAGGGAGACAGAGAGGAGGGAGGAAGGGTGGAGAGAGGAAGAATGCGAGGAAGGGAAGGAGGAAAAGAAGGAAGGAAAGAATAAGAGAGGGAGCAAGGGAGGGAGAGATAATCCTACGAAAGAATCCTCAGAGTTGCCCATAGCCCCAGACACCCTAAGTAGTCAACAGACAAATTTATTTACTTCTTTTCGTAGGTGGAAAAACAAACCATGTAAGTAACTTTTCATATACAAGTGAATTTGAGGCACCTGAGACTTTAATGTGTGGACAGATAATAAAACTTCTGTGGAAATTTTTTCATGTATCTGTGCCTAAAATAATATTCTGAGATGTTATCATCTTTTAATTCAGGTTCTCTTTGTAGTTTTCCTTTTTCCACCCCCTTCCTGCCCAACAGAGTCAGATTTCTGTTCATTGCCTCATGGAAGGTATGAGGAAGAGTGGAAAACAGAAATACCTTATTATTTTTTGGCACTTAATTTATAAAGGGCTGGTTCTTAGGAGGCAATGATAGCTACCACGTACACAGCTAGCATGTGCTGGGTGTTATTTCAAGTTCTTTGTTCTTAACTCATTTAACTCTTACAGCAGTTCCATATCATCCCTATGCTACAGAACGGGAAAATGAGGTGCAGAGAGGTTAATGAAGTTGCCCAGGTGTGTACAGATAGTAAGGGGCAGAGGCAGGGTTTGAACAAAGAAGTCTGGCTCCAAAGTCCAGACTCTGTGTCACCCCACTGTAGGGTTTTACAACACGTCGATGCCTCACTATGCTAACATGCTTTTCTCAAAACCTAAGTTGAGTTTTTGAGGAGATAAATGGAATATGGTTGTCAAGTTTTGGTAAGATCTTTTGCTTACCAACAGTAAGAGAGAAAGATTTGCACATTCAAAAACAGTGTCCTCCTCCAAGTGCCTAGGGGAGGAATGGACCTAGGAACAAAGAGAACCTCCAACCTGATCTTGGCAGGGCCTCTGGAGGAAGAGGGGGAGAAGGAAGGGCTCTGTGTGCAGCTTCCAGAGGTCCCCAGTCCTTGAAAGAAGCCGATTTTCCATAAAACTAATGAGATGCAGAACCCTTCATTGGCTTAGATCTATCTCTAGTCCTTAGGAAGAAGTGCTGGCCATGTGTTCACACTGTGACATGCAAAAGATGCTTTAATTACAGCCCATCAAGACCTTTGTTCAATGAGGTTGATGCAAGTCATTGTGGTTTTTGTCATTACGTTCAATGGCAAAAATCTTAATGACTTTTGCACTAACCTAACGATTTCTCCTCTGTCACGCATCCCCAAGTTATATGATGGTCCAGTGGCTGCAGGCAAGTTTGCCATACGGCTAAGGGTTCTTTGAGTTGTGTGTGCATTTGTCCGGGTTTAGTAGGATGTATTTATATGGCTGAACTCAGTTATCAGTATAGCTATGGTATCTGTCTTGCTGTAGGAAGAACTTCCAGGAGTAGTTCCTCCCCACTGTGTCAACCCACTCAAAGGTACTGGGTCAGGATTTATTTCCTAATATGAGCTTGTTCTAGAAGTGAATCTGACGTGGATAGTGCAGGAGAAACAAGTTTTGAAATGAAAGGAGGGAGAAACTTGTTTATAATTATTGCTCCAATCATCAGAGGTATAAAACTATCCATTAAAGATTTGGTTTTCATCAATGCTTAGTCACAACAAGATTTCTGATGATTCAATGTTATCTGCAACATGTTTGCGTTTCCCCACGATTCATATGTTGAAGTCTTAACCTCCACCCTCCCCCTGTGGCTGTATTTGGAGATGAGGCTTCTAAGGAAGTAATTAGAATAAATGAGGTCATAGGGTGTGGCTTGATCATATAGGATCAGTGAATTTGTATTGAAAGGATTGGATGTCTTTTGGTAGTAACATATTTTGAGTTTGATTGTCATCAAAAGCATCTTGAAGCATCTCGAAGGCAATTCTTTAAACTTCCTTATTAACTCTTCTGTGTTTGTTTATATGTTTTTTAAAAAATCAAAAATTCCCAATTACATCAGTATATATGTCAACTTCCTGGCAAGGCCACCTGATTATCGTGGTATTGACGAGAAAGCACCCTTTCAGCAGCACAGAGCCTCATTCCTTTGTGTAGTTTATGGGTCTCTGAAAAGCCTCCTGCAGGGGCATTAATTGCTATTCAGAGCTAACTCTGGAGATTTTTGTCTTTCTGAAGGTTTGCCTGTCAGTGTGACTGGATTATCTGGCTATTAAACTGTGGTCCTTTCAGCATGCCAACCCTCTAAAGAGACTGTGCTAGCAACTCAAGAGATAAACAAAGAGGTGACTTTCTGTAAGTGTAAGCAAACTCCAGCCTTACTCTTAGAAACAACTGACAATCCAATGTGCTACTTAATCAATCTGCAAACAGCTACTGCGTGGCCTCTGGGTGCTGGACACTACCAGAACATTAACACTGTGGGAGTTCAGTCAGGTTGGTGGGGAAAATATTGCTTATAATAGCCACAAACCCTCTTGGAAGGCCTGAGAGTTTGCATAACTTTGGTAATAGATCTCGCTGCAGGTGGCCTGTTCACTTTACCTTTAAATAAATTACAGTAGTAACAAAGGAATGTGAGAAGTTATCTGTCTAGATTGTTTACTCATGTGGTCCTAAGACTAACCTTTGATCTACTGTGGGTGCTTATGTGCTTTCTACACTGGAAGTCCACAATGTCAATTACCCTCTAGTGGTGTTGACTCAAACCTTTGTCAATTAATCTTTATTGAATAAATGCGAGTCTCACTGGTAAGTCTAGGCCGCGGTCGCAACTGTTTACAGCACTCTGCTTGGAGTCTTGTAAGCAGCTCAGACACTCAGCCGAACTCGCAAAACAAAATATCTGTGTGTCAGCGTACTTCATTCATCCGTCGTTGGGTCAGGGTCTGCGGGACAGACCCCCGCATAGCACCATGCTGGGTAACATACATCAGATGAGGATTTTAAAAGTTAGGCTGTTGGGTTTGTTTTAAGGTGATGTGTTTTCTAATTTTGAAGTTTGATAATTTGGAGAAGAGAGGAATTGAGGAGTTGGGCCAGAGATTAAGTATATTTCCTGCCTTGTCATGGAGAAGAGGATTAATAAAACATGAATTGTAAACAATCAGAATAGAAATGATGTAATACTTAAACATTATGAGATTAGAGGTGATTGGCGTTTTCTTTTTACCCTTTTTATGTTTTGGCCAATTATTAAATATTACTTGCATAGTTAAAATAAGATGAAGGTAAAATCGTACCTGTATTACTTAGGATGCTTCAGCTCCAGTAGGATAAATATCCAACCAGCAGCAGCTTCACCCAGAAGGAATATGAATTGCTTCTTTCGCAAGAATTGGGAAATCTGTGGTTCTGTGCCTTTGTTCAGATTTCCATGATGTCACGTCAGGTTTAACCACTTTTCCGCTTTCTTCACGGTCATCCTCTCCGTTTTGGCTTTTTCTCCTCTTGGCTGTCATCTCATGGTGACTAGATGGCGGGAGCAGTGCCAAGCATTACATGTGTGTCCCAAGAAGGAAGGAAGAAGGTGACAAAGCGGCTTTCAGCTTAAGGGTTTCTCCAGCAGACACTCCCCCTCTGGCTGAAGAGAGGCCAAGAAAACCAGTGTCTGATCAAAGGGAGCTTGACGGCCATGATTTTCAGCTGTGGCCAATCAGAATCTATGTACTGCGGGTGGGCTGTGGCCAATCAGAATCTATGTACTGCAGGTGGGGCTGTGGTCAATCAGAATCTATGTACTGTGGGTGGGCTGTGGCCAATCAGAATCTATGTACTGCAGGTGGGCTGTGGCCAATCAGAATCTATGTACTGCAGGTGGGCTGTGGCCAATCAGAATCTATGTACTGTGGGTGGGCTGTGGCCAATCAGAATCTATGT
>NW_016803605.1:2219517-2240509 GCF_001698545.2 Rhinopithecus bieti
TGTGGCCAATGAATCTATGTACTGTGGGTGGGCTGTGGCCAATCAGAATCTATTTACTGCAGGTGGGCTGTGGCCAATCAGAATCTATTTACTGCAGGTGGGCTGTGGCCAATCAATCTATGTACTGCAGGTGGGCTGTGGCCAATCAGAATCTATGTACTGCGGGTGGGCTGTGGCCAATCAGAATCTATGTACTGCGGGTGGGCATGTTGCACTGCAGTCACATCAGGATTCTATCAGCAAGAAAATTCCCAGATGGGTAGACAAGTAAGAATGTCAGCCCCTACCTTCACCACCCTCCTTTCCTCTCGTGTCGAGAGCCCTAAAGATAACCCGATTCTCAGCTGGGCTCTTTTATGAAGAGCCGGTAGCCATAAGAAACAGGAGAGAAAATTCTGATTCTGAATGTATCAACTTAGCCTCTGACACTGCACACAATGCTGCATCCCAGAGCCCCCACTTTTTTTGGGTAGACGGCCATCAGAATCCAAAGGTTATATTGTTCTGAAGATCTGTTTGTTGTAAACAACAAACATATACAAATAGAGGCCCATATACAAGTAAAACAAACAGAAAAGGTTTGTGTATGCTTCTAAGATTCACTCTAAGGGGTTTTTTGAATTCAAAATTGTTTGTTTTACGTGTATATGGCCCTGTGAGTTTTCCAGTAGAAGAGAGTCATGCTTCTGTGTAAGTGCAGAATAATAGCAAAAGAACATGTCCCTGGAGAAATTGGAGACAGCCAGTTCTCTGCTTGAGGACATCTTATGGAGAAATATATTTCTTTCACACATCTGTGGGAGAAAGACAAACAAGGAACGGGGGATGGAAAGAGCCACTTCCAATCAATCAATCCACCAAAGCCACCTTTTGCAGATGGCCCTGTGATTGGTGTACTCTATCCTGCAGCCTTGGCTTGATGCTTAGGTCTTGTATGTATGTGAGCTAAGCAGTCTTCTCTTAAGATGCCTGAAGTCCCACTACTAACAAGATCTTTGAGCATTTCCCTTTCTAGTCTTCTGCTGTGAAAACAAAAACAGTTCTTCTAGGGCACAAGAAGAATAAGTAATACAAGGAGACCCTAATGTTACATTGGTGGGATGAGATTAAAGACACTGTTTTGTTTTTTGGTTTTTCTTTTTTGTTTTTGTCTGTGTGAGACGGAGTTTCGCTCATCGCCCAGGCTGGAGTGCAGTGGTGCGATCTCGGCTCACTGCAACCTCCACCTCCCAGGTTCAAGCAATTCTCTCGCCTCAGCCTCCTGAGTAGCTGGGATGACAGACATGAGTCACCATGCCTGGCTAATTTTTGTATTTTAGTAGAGACTGGGTTTCACCATGTTGTTCAGGCTGGTCTTTAAGTCCTGACTTCAGGTGACCCACCCACCTCAGCCTCCCAAAGTGCTGGGATTACAGGCATGAGCCACCGTGCCCGGCCTAAAAATGCTTTTATTCCTTGTGAAAGAAATTGACAGAAGGAGCATCCTGGACAAAGTAGAACAATCAGAGAGGTCATACCTTATGCTGCTGTGTGCTTCTAAAAACCGCACAAGCATGAAAATTAGGCATGGTCAAAATGGCTCAATAAACTCTACAGAAATAGTGTTTTCCTCCAAGGTCGCAGATCACCAGTCATTTGTTGTACCAGGACCTGACATATATCTTCCTTTACCCCCCCCTTTTTGAGAGATTACCAACACTCAATCAAGGTGAGGTTTTCTTGCTGCAGCAATGATAACAAACAGCTTTACTTCATCAGCATGTTTGTCTGATGGTATTTCTGGGGTAGCTGATAGTTGACACTAGGAAGCCTAAGATTAGAGCCATAATTACACATTTAAGGTCCCCTGGTGTCATAACCATACTCTGCCCTTTGAGGAGAGTAAATCAACCACTGGTATTTCAGCCACTGCTTTATGGCTTTGTATTGGTATTTTCCCGTTTTGCCCACTTAAACTCTTTCAGCAGTGGTGTCTGTGCTCAGGTCAGAGGCAGATCTGTAATTCCTATGGATGGTGGATAGGATGTCGCCATTAGAATTTCATAGACAGGAGGGAGAAGAAACACTAGTGAGGAAAGAAAGTCTTTAGAGGACCTCAAGTCATTTAATACCTCAGAAAGCCATAATGTAAGACATGAGAGACGGATTTTAATTAAGCTGATATCCTCCATGTCAGGCCAGCCTGCAGCGTGCTCTCCCATCAGTGTTTGCTGTCCCACTTTCCCACATAAAACGCAGGGCGTTTCATCCGTGGAAACTCCCTGAAGGGAGTTTGGCTCTCAGCTGTTCTCAGCCTGAAGAGGAGGTTCAAGTAGGTATTGGAACCCTTGTTAAAAGGTTAAGTTTTCTAGAAATAATGAGTGGTCAACAGATCCTACTAGGTAAGAAACCATCTTCTAACTGTTTCTGAAGAGTAGAAAAAGAGGACTAGAAGAGGCAACACTTAATCTAAAAGATTACTCATAATGAAATTTGAGGCATGTCAAGAGGTTGCCACTCAGATCGTAGCAGACCTAAGGCCCAAGCAGAAGATTGCGGCTGCCTGGGTGGAGGATGTCAATCATGAGAGGCAGGTGCAAAGTTGGATTTCCAGAAATAACACAAGGAGCTGGGGAGTGTGCCAGACTCCTTTATGGCCTCTGGATTCATGGCCAGAAAAGTAGGTAAAGAGGCAGCTGTGGCTACCGGTTGACAGGCCTCCCAGCAGGCAAGATGTCTCTAGGTGATTTGTGGTCCACACTGACTGGGGTCTCACTGAGGGTAGGAGGTTGCAGGGTCACACCTTCACTAAGTATCTTTCACTTTCCTCCCCCACAAGAGCACTGCTCCCTGTGGGTTGCCTGAAGATTTAAGCTACTTAATATATACTTAGTTGTCATAAAATACCATGAGGACTGTGTCACTTATTGGGTATGCTTACTCTCATTTTTACAAGGATATGAATTGGCTTATTTTTATTTTGTTTTATTTTATTTTATTTTGGTGAGTCAGTTCCTGCCTTATAAGGCACAAATGTAAATCCAACCCAACCCACAGAATAATAGCAAATCAACAATGAACCTCCCCACCCCACTGGCCCCAGGATGCTGCTCTGCAGCTGGTTCATACTGAAGTTCTATCTGAGGTCAGAGACTTACACATTTTAAGGATTTTGTTTTATTCCAAGCCATTTGTTTTTCCTTCTGTATCAGATTTGCCTGTATATGAAAATATGCTGCATAAATTATAATCTTTGCTCCTAATGTGTATTGCTAAGTTGCTTGTCACTTTTAGCAGCAGTTTCTGTTTAATGACCATTCTCCTTTTAATTCAAGTGTTAAGAATCTGTAAAAGACAAAGTGCATATGGTAATGCTTCTAACCCCTCGTTAATTTATTTTGTATTAGTATGCTCAGTAGCTACTGTATATAGCCTGAATAGAGCCTACTCTGTTACACTCTCCAAAATTATTGTGCTAATGCAATGAGACAATCTTTGCTCAATAGCAAAATAGTGTCTGACATATGCTAAGGGATCAATAAAAATCAGCTAATACTTTTATTAAAGATATTTAAGTTATTCACTTATTAACTCTGCAAGGAACAACTGTACAAGAGGCTCTGTGTACACCAGTCGAGAGAAAAGGCATGTTTATCTAGACTAAACTTAGTCTAGGTTTTGAGATCCCAGGAGCATAGACAGATACTGGGGAAGAATAAGATAACGTTTACACAGTCTGGCCAAGATGGTGAAACCTCGTCTCTACTAAAAATACAAAAAAAAAATCTGGGCATAGTAGAGGGTGCCTGTAATCCCAGCTACTTGGCAGGCTGAAACAGAGAACCGCTTGAACCCAGAGGCAAAGGTTGCAGTGAGCTGAGATCGCGCCACTGCACTCCAGCCTAGGCAACAGAGTGAGACTCCATCTTAAAAAGAGATAAAAAAGAGATAAGTTTACACATATTGCTTGAGCTTCTCTTTAATTCATTTAATTTTGTAGTTATAAAACAATAGATTAGCTTGATTTTATTTGCATTTACTCTTGGAGTTTAACCCATCAATGGATGGCTCATTCCTGAGAGAACAGGAAACGACAGGACATTGTACTATAACTGGTGACAAAGGCTTAGTGGCAGAGCCAGAATCAACAGCCATCTGCTGCCAGTGTTAGCATGTTTCTGTGTCAATAATAGCAATATGCTCTGCGATGTATCCGTGAGTGTTTACTCCATCACAGATAACTTATTTAATTTGCCCAAGACCCTGGTGAGGAATTAGCCTCATTAAACAACTCTTTATGAAACAAATCTTAAATCAACACGGGAGATCCTCAGACTCCAGATTTTGTGCTTATTGTATGTAGTTTTTTTCCAGGTCTTGCTACTTTTCAATATTTTAGGTGACAGAATTATCATTTAAAAAAATGAACTTAACAGTGCTAAGCCTTAAGTTCAATATTATGGTCAGAGAAACATAATTCCAGTGTGGCAATTCCTCAAGCATCTAGAACTAGAAATACCATTTGACCCAGCAATCCCATTACTGGGTATATACCCAAAGGATTATAAATCATGCTGCTATAAAGACACATGCATGTGTATGTTTATTGTGACACTATTCACAATAGCAAAGACTTGGAATCAACCCAAATGTCCATCAGTGACAGACTGGATTAAGAAACTGTGGCACATATACACCATGGAATACTATGCAGCCATAAAAAAGGATGAGTTCATGTCCTTTGTAGGGACATGGATGCAGCTGGAAACCATCATTCTAAGCAAACTATCGCAAGAACAGAAAACAAAACACCGCGTATTCTCACTCATAGGTGGGAATTGAACAACGAGAACACTTGGACACAGGAAGGGGAACATCACATACCCGGGCCTGTTGTAGGGAGCGGGGAGGTGGGAGGGATAGCATTAGGAGATGGTTTTAAAAAATCTCTTTTTCTAGCAATACAAACATTTGAGTAAGCAAACTATTTCTGTCAAAGTGAAAATTTGTCTATGTGAAGCAAAACATCTCAACTTACTGAAAACTTGATTTTTAACTTCCAAGCCTGCTCTCTAGTTGGTGACACACATCTGAATCTCAGAGGAATGTTTAGGCCCAGGGAAAGATGTGGCAGTCATCAGCCTAGGGACAGTACCTGAAACAAACAAACAAAAAATAGAAAAGTGGGTGAGATATCAAAAGAGAGTGTGTGGATTGAGAAGACCAGTCGGCTGAGATAAAAAACAACCAACCAACTAATCAACCAAAAAACAAGACAGCCCTCAGGGAACAGGCTCATGCAGAAGGCAGGCAGAGGCCGGGGAACCATGCAGGAGTAAGGGGATGGCAGCTGAAGTCAGAAAGAGGCCTGGTGGCTGAGAAAACTGCAAGAAATAAAGAAGAGTTGGGTATAAATCTAATATCTTAAATCTGAGTTATCAAGGTCAACCTTTAACCAAAATCAATATCTAAACGTTGCCAAAAAATAATGGCAACCCATTGGACAACCGTCAATGCCCATTGGATCCTGAGATCCTGGTCTCTAAAACTAACTCAGTTGGAAGAATCCAGGACTCATTGGAGACTGGCTCGTTCCAAGTCTTGGGGCAAAAATAAATTCAGAAGGTGGTAGCAACTTGCTGACGTTGCTGGAAAGCAAGAATGCATTTTAAATATCAAAAGAAATGCTAAAGGAGCAGAGAAATTTAATAAAGGGCTTTTAGGAGCCCAGCTGTTCCAAGCTTTAAAAACAGAACTCACAGCAATTAATTATTGAAATAAGTTGAGTTAATGAAAGGTGGTGAGTTAATTATATTCAAAGGAAAAAAGGATTCAAAAGGAGACTATAATAACACATTTTTATTGAAATAAGTGTGTGGTATTTGTATGTGTCTCTCTCTAAGTGTGTGTGAGGGTGTGAGAGAGGGAGAATTTTACTTATTCTGTTAATTACATGGCTGTATGTATGCGTGACAAAATTAATGGTATCAATTGTAGGATGTTTTAGAATATGTTGAAACGGAACTATGTAATATGTTTTATAATAACTGACATTTTATGTGTTCTGTCTATTATTTAGGATTTATTAAGTAATAAGACAAGAACAGCCATTTTAAAATGTCATTTAATTTCTCTAAGGAAATTTAATGAATGTGGAACGGAATTTGGTACTGAATGTTCAAAGGCCTAAAAGTCTTTTCTAACTCTTTACGTATATTTAAACAAAACCACATCAATTTTGTTGTGGTGTTCCTCATTTTCTACTCCTAAATGCACTGAATGACTGTTTTTTATTCTAGTAATGATATGGCTATATGTGCATGCAATGAAATTAAAATTAATTGCATCAATTGTATGATTCTTTTGTCCCAGAGGGCCTGGATTAATAGAAGTCCAGTTTCAATCAGGCAATTATCAACAGTGCAAACAGGACTGAAATATTTATTTGATTTGTCAGTAAAGGTGGAGTAGGGTGACCTCAGCAGAGCCAATTCAATTGATTGAGCGTTGAGGCAGGAATATTGGAAGGTGTGTGTCCTTGAGGGCATTAGTCCCTAAAACGACAGAGCCAGACAGAAACACAAGAAGCGTGCAGAATGCCAATGTGTGTGTATCTCATAATGTCTGGAAGATCAGTGTCCCTGCCAGGAAGGAAGAATGTGGAAAACGTGCAGAACAAAATCAGTAGCTAATGCACCAGTCTCATCAAGGGCTAAAGCAACTGAGCAGGAGGTCTGACTCCAATCAGAACTGGGCAATGCGGGACTGGAATGCAAGGTGCTGGGCTGTAAAGTCATTGCACTTTGAAACAGGGACAAATAAAACACTTGAAAAGGCCGAACAAGGCAGTCCATGGGGTGGGAAAAATCACCCAGTGTATCTGCTGCTCCGGAGCTGCTCCCAGCTGAAAATCTCTAATCTTTAGCTAATTGAATCCCACTGAGGAAGTGACTTGAACAATTTTTGAAGAATAAATTCCAATATGTCTGGGATAGTAATTCCAATTTTCTGGAAATATTAAAATGATTTCCTTGGTATCTCTTTAAGCTCAGGAAAATTTAGAATCAACAAAACATGATGAATTATATCAAATCTGTATATTGTATTTATTTGCTAAGGTAAGAAGTAATTGGGGAAGTTTTTGGTACTTAAAACATTTGTAATTGTTAAGACAATTTGTCTTATTAGATTACAGGTTCATCTTCCTTTTCCAGGGAAAATGCAATTTAGAAATCAATTTTGACTTTTGTCTTTAAGTTGAAAAGTATAAGAAATTAATCTAATATACAAAAACAATATAGAATGTAAAAATAACATTATTTATTAATATTTCTGGGCTTGGTTATTATGTTGCTTAACAAGAGAGTGGATATATTCAATTTACAAATACTGTTTAAAATATTTAAAGAAATTTAGTTAAGGCTTTCAAAATTGTCCTATAAATATTGAAATAGATTTGCAAATAAAATATTAAACTTGTAAGTTGACCATAATGACTTACGGAAAATCTTAAGTTTGGCATTTTATTTACTTGAATATTTTGATTAGTAATTTAAAAGGCAAGGAGCCACAGATAATCTTCTCTATGCACTGAAGCCAGCCTTCAAGGCAACAACTCATACTAACAAAGTGGAATGAGCTGCTACTGGGACACGGACCACTCTGGGAGGGTGGGTGGAAAGAGAGAGGAGCAGGAAACAGAAGCTCTTTCATGGAAACGAACAGAAACAATAAACCAGAGCTGCCAAGAGAAGCACAGAGGATCTTCAAAATATAATACTAAGGGGAATATAGATCTAGACCGCAGTCCAATATTTGTGAATTTAAAACACATGCATACACAACCTGTAATTATACAGTATGCAAAGATTCAAAGATACCACACAAGGGCATACGTCAAGCACATGGGCACCTCCACAGGAAGGGGTGATGGTAGATGAGAGAAGGGAAAAATGAGAGGGCCTGGCAGGAACAATCGTGATAGGACCATAAACTAAGGAGTAGGATCAACCAAACCCATGGCTACCTGTGTTTTACATTGTTTTAAAAGAAAAAAGAAAAGAAAACAAGGACAGAAAGGAGAGAGGGATGAAAATGAACTAAGAACCATACACTGGGGTTGATTCTATCCTGATCTGATCTGCAAAAGGCCCTTCAACTCAGCCTTCCTGTTGCGGGTTGGAGAGAGAGAGAGAGACAGACAGACAGATAGTTTCTAGTGGGAAATATATATATATATCTTCAGACTCACCTGGCTCAATAAAATACCAAACTTCATGGTAGTTACCATTATAAGAGCAACTTCTTTCTTTTGCCTGTCCCTTCACTGGGATCTGATAAACACTAAATATTGGTGATAATTATGAGAATAGTAACTGGAGTCTGCATTTCCAAATGTGTGGATGAAGATAAGGTTCCCTTCTCAAATGTTTTAATATTACCATTTCTCACCATCCCCTAAATTTGTACAAGTCATTCTGAAATGAAACACCAACTATTCACACATTAACTGAAGCAATTATTTTTTTGCCCCTTCTTCCCTCTTTTTGTTCCAACCATTAAGAAATGTGAGAAACTAATTAGTCTTTATGTAAATTTAAATTAAACCATGTAAATTTTGCTGTGGGTGTTTCTCCTTTTCTACTCCCGAATGCTTTCAATGAATATTATTTATTCTGGTAGTTAGATGGCTGTATGTGCATGTGATAAAATTAAAATTAATTGCACTGATTATATGTTTTTTTTTGTTTTTTTTTTTGTTTTTTTTTTTTTGTCCCAGGGAGCCTGGACCAATAGAAGCACAGTTTCAATCAGGCAATCACCAATAGGCCCAAACAGGACTGAAACTATTCATTTGATTTGTCAGTAAAAGTGGACTAGGGGTTTCTACAGAAGCCTCTGACATTCGCACACTTTACCCCAGGACAAACTTCAAGGTGGGAAACTAGTCAACAAAATCAAGGTAAGAGTTTCCAATTTCCAAAGGTGGGAATTGTCTCTGTAGGATAGAAGTGCAGAAACACTTCCCATAAAGGACCAGATGGTGCATATTTTAGACTTTGTGGAAGAAGAGGCAGAACTGAGGATATAATAAAAGTACAAGAAAGAAAACTCCTGACTTCTCCACCCCATCTGCTATTTCCATGTTACTCACCACTTCAGATGCTGGGCTGCAGTGCTGTGAGCCTGCCAGCTGGATGGAACCTCTGGGAGTGGAGGGGAATCAGGGTGGAGCTTGGTGTCTGCAGCCCACAGTGCTTGCCCACTCAATCCCTGACTGCTGGACATGACAAAAACAGGCAGCTGCTTGGAGTTGGCTCACAGGCCATGGTCCACTGATCCTTACTCTAAGGAGTCACATCTACCCATAAAATGAACCATCCATGGCTAAAGATGCTTAATTGAGACAAGGGAGTATAATAATTACTGGATGAGAGAGCAGGTCTTTAGTCTGGTGATGGCAGGAGCAATGGATTCACCCAACCCCTTTAATTGTCCTGCTAGCCACACTACTGGACTATATTGCCCAACATTCCTTGCAGTTAAGTTGGGGTCATGTGACTAGGCTCCAGCCAATAAAAATGATGTGAGCCTGGCAGTAGAACTTTCTGTAAGGTTCCAGATTCCAGGGTGACCATAGCAGCTGTGTGTTATGGGGTCATAATGCAGAAAGACCAGGGTCTTCAAATGACTACATAAGGCAGAGGTTTCCACAGTGCCCCCCACACTTGGGATTGTAATGCAAAGAGTAAATAAATCTTTATGATGAAAACCACTGGCAGTTGGGGGTTGTTACAGCAGTGAAAAGACTGTGACTAATAGAGGCAGCAAGAAATAGAGGGGAGAGAGAACGGTGCCCATGTGCGTTATCCTGCAAAAAGGGCTCACTGTCCAATGTGCTGGAAGCCAGTACTATGACACTGGGTTTCTGAGAAAAGGAAAGCTTTATACTGCAAGCTGACTCACAAGGAGACAGGAGTGAAGCTCAAACCTGTGCTAGTTTCTATTGGGAAAAGTTCACGGAGTGGATTCTGAGATTAGTAGGTAATTGATGGAAGGAAAGGGGAGGTCTGGAAAGTCCTTGAGCGTGTACAATTATCTTTTCGCACTAACTCATGTGCAATTGCAGGGGAAGTTAGTATGAAACATGCAGTGAAAATTCAGGCTGTGATGTCAGTAGGCTCGTGCTGTACAAACTCCAGTCATCCATATCAGTTCCAGCTGATTACAGTCAGGTCTTTTATCTCATAAGCAAAGTTTCAGTGCTTTAGCAAGTTGTTTCTTTTCTTATCTGCCATCCCACAACCTCAAGAATTTCTATAAGCTACTGGTTTCTTCAACTTTTGGGGGCAGAGTTTCGTGTGTAACCCAAAGGCCTCATAGTTCCATAATGAGGGATCCACACCTCCTAGAGAGGGCATGTTTCTGAGAGGGTCATCACTGAGGAGCAGAGCTGCACTAATACAAGATGAGACAAGACATACCAACATAGAGGGCAGCCTTCTCAATAAGAGGCTCTCGTTTTCAGAGAGAAATAAGCTGTGTTTTCTCCATTTCATCTGCCTCCTGGTAAGCTATCATCCTGTGGTATCTTTGAGATGAGGCACCCATACTGTGCTCTGAAAGGAACAATAAAATTACCTGAGAGTCTTCAAAATAGGTGAGAGATAAAGGACAGTGTTAGGAGTATCCACAAAACCATGAGTATATAGAATAAGAAGAAAATATAAACTGAGAATAGAGGGAGTCAGCAAGAGTGGAACATGTGGATTTTACGTAAATGTGCCCTATATGAACACCACGAGATAGCCAACCTTATGTTGTCTATCATAGAGGAGTCACTGGGGAAATAGCCTAGCAAAATTATCATGTTTAATATGAAATTTTCAAAAATCAGAACTTACAGAGTACAGTAGTTAAGAGTGTGGGCTTGGAAGGAAAAAATCTGGTATTATTTGCCAAGTCTGGGACCTAGAGCGAATTTTCACCAAGCCCCTTTCATTTTCCTGCTAGCCACATGACTGGACTACATTGCCTAGCATCCCTTGCAGTTAGGTTGAGATCATGTGATTGGGTTCTGACCAATGAAAATGATGTAAGCCTGGCAGTAGAATCTTCCGCAAGATTCAGGATTCCAGGGTGACCATAGCAGCTGTGTGTTATGGGGCTATAATGCAGAAAGACCAGGTCTTTCCATGACTACATTTAAACGGCAGAGTTTTTCCCCTGCTGCCCCCCCCCCCCCCGGATCCGTCGCATTTTCTCATCTGCTAAACTGGGGATATTATTCTTTAATTCATAAAGATCTTGTAAGAATTAACCTAAAATTAAGATACATTTTAAAATGTGGCATTTATTAGGCAGTTGATAAATGCTAATTATTATGGCATTTAGTAATGCTTTAATAATAGCATTGGAGGTGTGAAAGTTGATTTGGCCGAGAAGCTCAATCGAATGGAAGCTCAATTGCCTGTTCCCATATACAATATCAGAAAAGTTATTTTGAATATTCGTGGGATACCAAGAATAATCCAAACGGGAGGATGAGAGCCCCAGCCCAATGTCAGTACCTGTTTTCTCTGGGAGGCTTCTTTGGAAAACCAGATATCTCATAGTTGGGCAGGTCTCTGCACACAGGCTTTACAGATCTTAGATTCTATGCCTTGTCTCTCCCACAAGGTCTCAATTCTCTGAGCTGAGTGCTGTTCTGCTGTTCATTTAAGAGTCTCCAAGTGGAGCCCATCATAGGCTAAATTGCCAAAACCCCTGGTACAGGTGTATGACTTTAGCTCAGACACCAGCACAGCCTCTGCTCTGTTCCTGTTAGCCCTTGATGTCATCCAGAGATCTGAGCTCTTGCATCTTGACCTCCAGGAGTTGGTTCCCTTGGGCCTAGGTCTTGTTTCCCAGGTCTGTCTCCATGCATGGCCTCTGCTCTGGGGCTCTTCCTGCCAAACTGCAAGATCTTTATCATCAAAGTATCCTGGGGCCAGGTACCATATTTACACAGGAAAAACCCAACACATGGTCATGACATTGTAGTAACGAGTCTTGGATTCAGATGGAGGAGGAGAAAGAAACCTGTCCTGGGAGTCAAGATCCCCGAAGTGCACCTTCATCTCAATTAAGAGGCATGTTAGCTCTGCTGTCTAGACATTCCTAGAGGGGAGTGAAGGGAAACAGATTTCAGGTATAGTGTTTTGTTTTTTTTAACTTTTATTTTAAATTCAGGGTTGCATGTGTAGGTTTGTTACGTAAGTGAACTTGTGCCATGGGGTTTTATTGTACAAATTACTTCATCACCCAGGTATTAAGCCTACTACCCATTAGTTATTTTTCTTGATCCTCTCCCTCTGCCCACCCTCCACCCTCTGACAGGCCTCAGTGTCTGTTGTTCCATATGTCCATGTGTTCTCATCATTTAGCTCCCACTTATAAGTGAGAACATATGGTATTTGGATTTCTGTTTCTGTGTTAGTTTGCTCAGGATAATGGCCTCCAGCTCCACCCATGTCCCTGCAAAGGATACAATCTCATTCTCTTTTTTATGGTTGCATAGTATTCCATGGTATATATGTCCCACGTTTTGTTTATCCATTCTGTCATTGATGGGCATTTAGGTTGATTCCATGTCTTTGCTATTGTGAATAGTGTTGCAGTGAACATATGCATGTATATGTCTTCATAATAGAATGATTTATATTCCTTTGGGTATCTACCCAGTAATGGGATTGCTGGCTCAAATTGTATTTGTCTTTAGGTCTTTGAGGAATTGCCACACTGTCTTCCTTAATAGTGGAACTAATTTGCACTCCCACCAACAGTGTATAAGAGTTTCTTTTTCTCCACAACCTCACCAGTATTTGTTATTTTTTGACATTTTAGTGATAGCCATTCTGAACAGGTGTGTGATGGCATCTCAAAGAGCTCCTGCACAACAAAATAAACTATCAACAAAGTAAACAGACAACCTACAGAATGGAAGACAATTTTCCCAAACTATGCATCCGACGAAGATCTAATATCCACATCTATAAGGAACTTAAACAAATGTATGAGAAGAAAACCAACAACCCCATAAAGAGTGGGCAAAGGACACAAACAGACACTTTTCAAAAGAAGACATAATGTGGCCAACAATATATGAAAAAAATATCAGGTATAGTGTTTTCAGTGATGGGACAGGCATGGAGGAAGATAATCAAAGTCCTCTCATGGCACATGGCAAGGAGATTAGAATGAAAGAGAACCAGGAAGATGGGGAAAGAGGAGCAGAGATAAAAATGGAGAAAGGAGGGCAAAGAAGAGTTGGGGTGGAGAGAGAAGATTCTAAAGACAGAGAGGATGGACATGTGAAGAGAAGTGGAAGCTCAGGAGCTGGTGGAGAGCCATGGGGTTTAACCTACGGTATGAATGAATGGAGGCAAGCCATGGCTATGGTTGCCACCAAGCCAGGAAGTGTGTTTCCCCTTGATTGAGAGGTGTGAGACCCCCAGGGTCAGGGCTCCTGTTCAGTCACAGGACTCTCCATCCCAGCTCAGATGTCCCCAGAGAGGACATAGCAGTCACTCCTAGAGGCCACTGCAGGGAACTGAAAATTATTCTCTGCTCCATTTTTTGTTGACGGGGAGAAAGGATGAGGAATTCGTCATGCCCTTGTGGGAACCCAAAAGGTGCTTCCCTTAAGAGCCCTGCAAGGCCACAGAGACTCTTGCTTGGGCCCAGGAAGAAGCAGCTGTGGCCCTGGCCTCCATTCCTTCAGTCCTCTTTAGTCTTCAGCAAGGGACAAGGACCCCAGGCTGCCCAGAGGTGAGAATGAGGCCTTGCTATTGCAGAGAACATAGGTTTGGGTTGGTGTGGCTGGGGATAGGAATGGGGGTGGTCACAGGAGGCAGGAGAATCTGAAAGAGGTCTTGTTCACCAAGCACCCTCTTCTGTCACATCCCACTTGTGTGCTCACCAATGCATCATGTTAAGTAGTGCTGGACACATGCAAGATGTCTTTCTCTTCAGAGTGAGCCTCACAGAAGTAGGAAACAGGGGCTTGGGGGAGGAATTGGGAGGGGGATAGGCACTCTCCTTGCAGCGCGTTGGCCCAGAGGAAAGAAAAGAAGCACTGAACATATGGTGCAGCCCTGGGCCTCTCAGGGTTCTGAGAGCAAGACCAAAGGAAGCCAGGGTAGGCATCTGGGGACAGACAGGCAGGTGGCCCCAGTCCCAACCTCCTCTGTCCCACTCTGATCACTGAAAAGTGGTGATGACTCTGGGAACGCCCTGTCCAGCCCCACAGTCTGGCAGCAAAGAGGAGCGTGGGATTGGGATAGACCACAAGAACTCCTCTCAGTCTGCCTCCCCACCAACTGGGTGACCTCAGGCAACATGTTTTCCCTCAGTTCTGGGTCAAAAACACCATTATGAATAAAATATCAGAAGTAAAAATGTAACTATAAAGTGCTTACCTCAGTGCCCGGCACAGTGCAAGTGCTCAAAAGCTGAGAAACGTCAGGAAGGATGGAAGAGGGAGGAACAATTCTGAAGGAGGGAGGTTGAGCCTCTGCGATCGCTGCTATACAGACAGAAGCAACGTCCCACAAGCTCAACACCGGAGCCACCAAGCCCCTGTAGTGGGAGAAGAGTCTTCATTGTCCTCACTTTGCTGTTCTCATCAAAATCTGCCCCCACATCTGGCTATCTTGGGAGTATAGTCACTTCTTCCTGGCTGTTTCCAAGGATGCTGAAGACCACATTGCTAGGAGACCAGGTCAGAACTTGCCCATAAGGTGATTCCCCTCCTCCCACCAACTTAGAGAAGAGCAAGCTCCCATTTCTGCTTTTATAAAACCGCTGCTTCTAAAAAGTCTATGAAACAGCTGTTTGCAAGACACTGGGCATCAGGCAAAAGAGGATGTTGGCTCCTGAAAGATGCGGAAAAAGCAAGACGAGCCCTACAATTGTCCAGCTTACCACAGGGATAGAGTTTCCGGTTGTGGGGCCTGCCTTGCTTTTTTCTTATCTTCTTTCAGTGACTGTTTATACTTGGTTTGGTTTGGTTTGTTTCTGGTAGGAGGGTAATTTCATTCCCCGTTATTACATCTTGGCTGAAATAGAACCTCCTCATTGCCACTTTAATTGCAGTTTTAAGTAATTTTTACTCAACGTCCAATTTTGGCCACTTATTAAACAAAGTCTGTCTGAACACAGTAAGTCCACTTAACACTTAGCCATTTTATAAGGAGTGTTGCTTTGTTTCAGTGACTATTTGTCCTACCCTAGGCACTGACATATGATATTTATTCATCCATTTAAAACTCAATGATTGTTTGAGGGGTGTGCAATTATTTAAGATCTTCATTGTGGAAACAGAGGATTAAGGGATGAAGAAATACACATGAAGAGCATAGCTTGCAAATGATGGAAGCTGGATTTCAACAGAGGCAATGTCCCTGAAACCTGCACTCTTCATTGAAGAAGACGCTATGCTGCCTAGCCCAGGGTGGAGTCGTATCAACCATGACTAGAAACTTATTTTCAGAGCAATACCCCGTTGGGATCTTTCACAAACAATAAACCTCTCATTTCAGTGTTAAAATATGAACCACGTCACACACAGCACACTGAATGGACAAAGCTTCTTTTGAACAGAAGAGCAGTTTCCTGCTCTCCCATGGACACAGATGAGCAGGTTAATGCTTGTCAAGGGCCCAGAGTGAAACATGCTAGAGGAGGAGTCAGGAGATCTTAGGTAAGACATTGCACAGTTTGCTTTTCACACTGTGTGGATTAGTAGAAGGAATAGGAAGGGCCATGACCCAAGAAAGGGACGGTGGGAAAGAGTGCTATCAACCCCTTCAATAATATCCAAATAGCCACATCAAAAACCAACCACTTCTGTGCACTGTCCCTCACTGCATGCCTGACATTTCACTCCTACCATGACTCCATGAAATAGAGGTGCTCTCACTTCCCCAATTCAAAAATAAAGAGTTTTGATGCTCAGAGAAGCTGAGAGGGTCACAACCCAAGATCACATCTCTAAAGGCTGGTGAAGGTGAGAGTCATGCTTAGTTAGGCCTCTGGCTGCAAAGTCCTCATTCTTACCCAGTATCTTCCATTGTCTCCCCAAATGCTTTATGGGAATTAATTCATTTCCTTTCCCTAGCAGCTCTCAGAGGTAAGTGCTGTCGTTAACTGAGGTAAGTACTATCATTAACGGACATAATTTGGATCTGTGCCCCTGCCACATCTCATGCTGAAACGTAATCCTCAGTGTTGGAGGTGGCCTGGTGGGAGGTGTTTGGATCACGGGGTTGGACCCCTCATGAATGGGTTAGCGCCATCCCCTTGATAATGAGTGAGTTCAATTCACAGAAGATCTTTTTTTTAAAAAATGTGTGGCATCTCCCTTTTCTCTCTCTTGCACTTGCTTTTGTCATGTGAAGTGCATGCCCCCACTTTGCCATGAGTAAAAGCCTGAAGGCCTCTCCAGAAGCTGAGCAGATGGCAGTGCCATGCTTCCTGTACAACCTGCAGAGCCGTGAGCCAATTAAACCTCTTTTCTTTATAAATTACCCATTCTCAGGTATTAATTTATAGCAATGCAAGAATGGCCTAACACCTTACCCCCAAGGTTTAGTTGAAGAACCTGAGGCACAGACTGGTTAACCGATTCCTAGGGGGAAAAAATTCACCTGAACTTGATATTGCCAATTATAACAGCAGCAGCAATAATAATAACCAACAAGTACAGAGGATTTCTTATGTAACTGGCACTATTCTAAATGCCTTATATACATGAGCTCTATTAACTTATTAAGTATTTTCAATTACCCCACAATATGCTTCTATTATTAGCTCTCTTCAACACATGAGACAACCCAAGCAGAAAAATGTGAAGTGGCTGCTATAGGTCATATAGATGGTAAGAGCAAAACAGATTTTACCCCAGGGCAAGGTGGCTCTAAACCCTCGCTCATAACCATTATGCTACACACACATACACACACACATTGCACACACAAATATATGCACATACAAATACAGAAGAAACATACACACTCACATACCAACACGCATGACACAAAATCATATACACATGTATATATTCACATACATATACACACACCATGCGCTTACATATACACACATGTCCATAAGCACGTGCACACAGATACACATGTATACACATGCACACATTCCCATATGCACACACACACAAATATACACACATTCAATACACACATAGAAAAATACACACCAACTCATACACATATATACACATATTCAACACACATATACACACATACACACATATACACAAAATGCAGTATTTGACTTTACTCTTAACTATAAACAATTGTGTGATAAAAATTAAATTATAAATTTCTCCAAACACAAAAGTTTAGGGCTGCCAGTCCTTGATGCATACACGTCAGATCCGGAGTTTCAGGATGTGTCTGGGGCCACTTTTTATTATTTCTTGCACAAAGAGAAACCCAAACCCTTTTGACATTCAGCATTTGTGGAATGTGGATTTGCTGTTTCCTTTTTCATTAAAACAAACCCTCCCAGAATAGAATGAGGTGCAGGGGTGATGCGCTGGTGAGAGTGGTGGGGCTGTCGGATTTAGTAGATGAAAACACAGAATGCACAGTTCAATTTGAATTTCAGATAAGCAATGAAGATTTTTCACATAATTATGTCCTAAATTGCAGCCCATCCTGTACCTCACCTGGCCAGCCAATTTTTTTTTTTTTTTAGGATAAGTATATCCCAAGTTGCATCCTTTGTTCTATATTTTATCTGGCAACCCTGAACACAGGGCACGTGGATTGATGGCTCATCATCGAATTACTTGAGGGCTGTCACTGGCTTCTTGCATTTTGGTCAGAAATGGAATTTAGCAAACACTGTGGGCTCCTGAGTATATTGTGTGGACTTCAGAGACACCCTGCTTCCTGTGGTGTTCAACTTTATGCCCCATGCCTGTGCTTCCAGTTACAGAGAACAAACCACAGGAGGTTATTCCCAAGGGAAAGTGGACCCAAGAGTGGGGGCAAAATCTATTTCTCATCACCAAAAAATTGATTGGCTAGAAATTTGCCTCCACTGTCATCTTCTTCCCGAGTTGCAATAGTAAAATACATTGATTGAAACCTACTGAAACTTCAGCCTACTGGGGTCCCAAATTCGTTCTTTACAAACAGGACAACTTGCTCATGAAACAGATCACCTTAAGGGAAGTGAATTTTTCTCACTAAGATACCTAACATTTCGTAGTAATAATTATAATTCCCATTATTCTGCTGTCACTTGGTTTTGTGGACAGAACTATTACTGTATGTAAATTGTGTGCAATTGCTTAACAAGATAAAAGAAGTTTTAATCCATCTGTTTTTCAGGGTAGAAATTACCTGATCTAAATATTTCTTTTGACAGAAGAAAATTTTCTCAGATAAGAATTAGGAAAATGTCGCAGGTTGAAAAAGCTGGGTATATATTTAATACCCCCAGTAGCACACAGAGTAGCTAGTTTTATTCAACTCACTGCACAAATATGAAATTAAGTGGGTTTCACCAAATACATCTTGGGATAAAAACAAAGTCTGTCTTTAGTCCCATATGATTTAGTGAAATTCATGCACCACTGGTTTGTTATAAATTAAAGATTAGTACAGGTTTTTGGTTTGGTTCAAAACACAAGGTGACAGAAATGAATTAACTTTACAGATGTTCTTAGAAATTGTATTAGGTTCACCCAAGTAGAACAAAAGGGAGGCAGTTTTTAAGGAAAGGGATAAAATTCAAGACAGAAGTTTTCTAAAAGAGAAGCAGTGATCTGCCAGGGTGTCACAGACAAGGAAGGAAGAAGAGTACATCCAAGGGAAGCCGGCTCATTGCCCTGCTGATGCCATGGTCAGGTGAGGAGTCCAAGGATGCCGTGAATCATTAGCCAGAGCTGAGTCCTGCAAGGGCTTTGTGAATCTGAGGGATCGAAGGAGGAGTTAACAAGTCATTGCATGCATTCTCCTTCTACTGGGGTCTCCAATTCACATACATAGAGATACCAGACCAAAAAGTTAAATGAGAACTCCGAACATCTAAAGGTACTGAGCCACTTAGCCCCAGCTGGTGGCTCTCATGTGGGAATAGATCTTCCAATTCCAAGAAACTCGAAATATCCAGATTAAGTGAGGGTTTCCAATGTTGTAATCTTAGCCACTGTCACATCAAGGGTCAGGTTCCTCAGGCTTCCAGCCTATGCCAAGGTCTGAGGGAAGGAGGGGGATGAGTAGCAGATAGCTGAAAGGACACTCAGGGGGTCATAGGCAGGTGAAATATGGTTTTATTTAGCAGCTTTCTCACACAGTCCACCTTGATCTCGGCTGCCTGCTCTGGCTGCAGCCCCTCTTTGCAGCTCCTGCTGCTCCCACACTTACAGCTGCACCCCCTGGAGCACTTGCTGGTTTCTGGCCCCCTGCTGTCCATCTGCCATCTCTCCCTAGACAGTCAGCAGCTTCACTCTCTCCCTCTGGGCGTATGCCATACGTACAGTGTTAGAAGGCAGTTATGCGTTTTGCAGACAATAGTGGCTTCTAGCCAAATGTGAACTTAGACAAACAGGTTATATAACAAGTAGAACTGTGCACTTGAACTCCAAACTCACTGAGCCACGCTGGCTTGGATTTCTGCCTTGGCCTATTCTTGACCGAAGTACATCCATTTACCTTACAGCCACTGAGGTAACTAAAGTTAAAAAAAAAAATAGCATGGACAAAGAAAACAAAGCTGTAGATTGATTCAGGCTGTTGACCATGAGTTTGTTACCTTTGCACAATCTCATGGTAAAAAGCATTTTTTTGCATAAGACTTGGGAGAGGCTTTGTTAATAGTGTTAGTAATTTTTCTTGTTCTGCCGTTGGACACAGCTGGTTAATATTGTGTTCCATGAATTCTCTTCCATGGGTACACCAGGGTTCTTAGCTGCCTTCCAACTTTCCTAGAGCTGCCCTGAGTTCTAATGTCTGCCTCATCTTCCTGGAAATATGATTTAGAACTGGTTTTAGGGATGCTCTAGGTCTCTTTACTGTTCTTGGTAAATGAGACAAGTATTTCTGATAGGCAATAATTTTTGTTATTATTATACTTTAAGTTCTGGGGCACCTGTGCAGAATGTGCAGGTTTGTCACATAAGTATACACATGCCGTGGTGGTTTGCTGCACCCATCAACCTGTCATCTACATTATGGATTTCTCCTAATACTACCCCTTCCCTAGCCCCCTACCCCACGACAGGCCTCGTGTGTCATATCCCCCTTCCTGTGTCCATGTGTTCCCATTGTTCAACTCCCACTTACAAGTGAGAACATGCGGTGTTTTGTTTTCTGTTCCTGTGTTAGTTTGCTGAGAATGATGGTTTCCAGCTTCATCCTTGTCCCTGCAAAGGACAAGAATTCATCTTTTTTATGGCTACATAGTATTCCATGGTGTATATGTGACACATTTTTTTTTATCTAGTTTATCATTGATGAGCATTTAGGTTGGTTCTAAGTCTTTGCTATTGTGAATAGTGCTGCAATAAACATATGTGTGCATGTGCCTTTATAGTAGAATGATTTATAATCCTTTGGGTATTTACCCAGTAATGGGATTGTTGGGTCAAATGATATTTCTGGTTCTAGATCCTTGAGGAATTGCCACACTGTCTTCCACAATAGTTAAACTAATTTACACTCCCACCAACAGTGTAAAAGTCTTCCTACTTCTCCACATCCTCTCCAGCATCTGTTGTTTTCTGACTTTTTAATGATCGCCATTCTAACTGGCATGAGATGGCATCTCATTGTGGTTTTGATTTGCATCTCTCTAATGACCAGTGATGATGAATTTTTTCCATGTGTCTGTTGGCTGCATAAATGTCTTCTTTTGAGAAGTGTCTGTTCATATCCTTCACCCACTTTTTGATGGGGTTTTTTTTTTTCCTTGTACATTTGTTTAAGTTCCTTGTAGATTCTTG
>NW_016803605.1:2243434-2325934 GCF_001698545.2 Rhinopithecus bieti
TTTTGAGACGGAGTCTTGCTCTGTCGCCCAGGCTGGAGTGCAGTGGCCGGATCTCAGCTCACTGCAAGCTCCGCCTCCCGGGTTCACGCCATTCTCCTGTCTCAGCCTCCCGAGTAGCTGGGACTACAGGCGCCTGCCTCATCGCCCGGCTAGTTTTTTGTATTTTTTAGTAGAGACGGGGTTTCACCGGGTTAGCCAGGATGGTCTTGATCTCCTGACCTCGTGATCCGCCCGTCTCGGCCTCCCAAAGTGCTGGGATTACAGGCTTGAGCCACCGCGCCCAGCCTTTAAGATATATTTTCTACTGAGCTTTGATTAGGCCAACAGAAAATGCCATTCTAGAGACCTATTTCCATATCTGTTCAATTTGTTTTGTGTCACTTGCCCCGCACCATGTAATTGGCCCTAGTAGCTATAGCTAACATTGCAACATGCTTTCAGCTTTAGATACTTGAACGAATTCTTTACAGGGTCTAGTTTATCAGTGGCATATTTTGCTAAAAGATGTTTATCCCCGGCCACCATCACATGTAAGGGGGCCCGCTTTTAACTAAGGGAAAAGCTGACTGGGCAGTATTAAAAATATTCCTGTCCTTTTCTGGAAACCAGCTCATTTAGAAGCTCATCTATGAATTACAATGCTTGCAAATCCAAGACTCTTGGTACCCAAGAATACAGAAAAAAAAATATCAATTACAAACACCTATGAGATCAGTGGGCTTCAGAAACCTCTAAGAAAATGAACTATTCCTAGGAGCTTCCTAAAATACACCAACAGAAACAAATGTCTATCTTTCTGTTGATAATAAAAATTATTGACATGAACACTACAAAATGATACAAACCACTTTGGAGGGAAATCCTTTTTTTCTAGTACAGAAATCTACATCAATCTGATAGAGTGCATGGTGGTTTCATCCCTTTACAAAGAATGGTCATAATAAGAACAACAAATAGAGACAATAACTGGTGTTTCTTGAGCATCATTTGAAGTGAGCTTTGCCACAAAACTCATTGATGTGATATAATTCTCAGAATCCTAGGGCAATATGTCATCAACATATTAGAAAGAGGAATCTGAAGTTCCACCGTCTTACCCAAGGTTTCGCTACTAGTAAGAGTTTAAAGTGGGCACTTAAGTCAGAGCTTCAGAGCCTACATCATAAATCTTTTGACACTTATGCTGTAACCCACCCTCAGAATTTGTATAAATCCCTCTGCCTTTGGTGTACCCCAGGTAGGATACGTTCAAGCAATTATGAACTAGATCCCAATGCCACAAGTGTCCTTTCTGGCTTACAGCTCCCAGGCAGAGCAGCTGTGCACTGAATTGACCTTTAAAAATGATTACAACCTTGGTTCACTTTTACAGTGACATTCGTCAGTGGATGAGTTTTCCATTTCCAGCTGGCTCAGATTTGGCTGGATCAGCCCCAAAATGATAGTGCCACCTGACCAAGAACAGAGAGGAAATATGTAGTAACTGCATCAGACTCTTACCTTAGATTCTTCATTTCCGATTAGCACATTTTAATTGGAACTTAGAAAACAATTAACACCTTGATGCAAGAAACTTCAAAACTGTGTCCTGTACACATAAATGCATTACAATGACCAAAATCAGACCAGAAAAGTCAATGTTAATAGCTGAGACAGAAATAAAACCAAGATAAAAGAGGACGCCACAGGCTCTGAGCTGTGCTTGAAGCTGGGAAAAGTGTGATGTACGCTTTGCAGAAATTAAACATAAGAGTGTAAGAAACCAACATATCCATTTCTTGAGAGCTAAAGGTGGGAATTTCTTATCTTCAGGTACTTATTTCCTGGGCCATTTCTCAGTTTAACTCTGTCTGCAGTCATTTCTGTAAGGATTCCCAGGGTAGTTTTGTTAGAATTAGAAAATAAGGAATAAAATAAGCCTTCTGAAGCATGTTTTTGACAAAAGCACCAGAGACAATAATTAGTGCCCAGAAATGGAAATTTTCTCTAGGTTCAGGCTGTCTCCACGCTCCACGAACTACTCCTAACAACGTGAGAGGGGAAGGCAGCAGTCTCCAGAGCCCACTCCTCCTGCCCTCCCCTGTTTCATAAGGCCAGAAGGTGCTTCTCCCAACAAATCAGAATTCTGTGGGTGTTTGGGGTTCTCTCCCCTGTCCTGTAATGAGACACAGACCCCTGGTTCATTCGTATTTCACTGAATATGTACTGAGTGCCAACTATGTTCCAGGCACTGTGAAGAGGAGGCTGAGCACAAACAAGCCAGCCACTCACCTTCGCGGAGACTATGGGCTGGAGGAGAATTAGACACGAATGCAAGAGCCACAGAGGAGGTGTGAGATTGCAGCCTGACATGTCAGGAGCAGCATCCAGTGACTCTGAGAGAGCCCCAAGAGGGGGAACTGATCCAGGCAGGATGCAGCCTGACATGTCAGGAGCAGCATCCAGTGACTCTGAGAGAGCCCCAAGAGGGGGAACTGATCCAGGCAGGATGCAAACTGGACAACAAAAGGCAGGGAATCCCACTGCTTCCTGTTCCTGATCTCCATCCAGGTGTGAGTTAGCAGTGTCGGTCTCTGCTCCCCTGCTTACCTGCCTGGCAGGTGCTCTGGGCCCACAGGATGTTTGCCTTCTGTATTAGTCTGTTTTCACACTGCTCTAAAGAACTGCCCAAGACCGGGTAATTTGGATGAAGCTGGAAACCATCATTCTCAGCAAACTAACACAGGAACAGAAAACCAAAGACTGCATGTTCTCACTTATAAGTGAGAGTTGAACAATGAGAACACATGGACACAGGGAAGGGATCATCACACACTAGGGGCTGTCAGTGGGTGGGGAGCTAGGGGAGGGATAGCATTAGAAGAAATACCCAATGTAGATGATGGATTGATGGGTGCAGCAGACCACCCTGGCATGTATATACCTATGTAACAAACCTGTACCTTCTGCACATGTATCCCAGAACTTAAAGTATAATAATATTTTATATATATATGTGTGTGTGTATATATGTATATATGTGTATATATGTGTACATATACACATATGTACACACACACATATATATAATGAAAGAGGTTTAGTTGACTCACAGTTCAGCATAACTGGGGAGGCCTCAGGAAACTTACAGTCATGGTGGAAGGGGAATCAGAAGCAGCACCTTCTTCACAAGCCAGCAGGAAGGAGAGTGAACACAGGAGGAACTACCAAACACTTATAAAACCATCCAATCTCATGAGAATTCACTCATCATCACGAGAACAGTATGAGGGAAATTGCCCCCATGATTCAATTACCTCCACCTGGTCTCTACCTTGACATGTGGGGATTATGGGGATTACAATTCAAGATGAGATTTTGGGTGGGGACACAGCCAAATCATATTACCTTCCCTCTGGCTTCCTTTGTCCTCCCTGAGGAAATAAGACCTGAACTGACATCTGAGAGGGAAGGGAAGTCAACTAGATTAATAGAAGCCAGCAGAACTTTCCGGAAAGGAGCATGGCATGTCCCAAGGTCTTGGGGGCAAGAAACAGTTGTGAGCACAACGACCAGGTGGATTCACCATGGAGCTGATGTGGAGATTAAGCTTTAAGGCCCTGTTTCACCCAGAACTCCTCCAAAGTCCTCTACTTCATTGTGTGTTTGCAATCTCGTCTTCATTTTCTTAAGCAGAGTCCACACTATGTGAAGTGCTTCAGACATCACAAAACCTAGGTCCATCCTGGAAAAGATCAAGGAGGATTCAGATATAGGATGCAGCCCGTGGCTATTAGGCCATGCTAGAGAGACTGGTCTTATCTTAAATGCAAAATCCAGGGTCACAGCACTGTCCAGAGTCCTAAAAGCAAAGGGAAGCAATTCAAAGGGTCTAAGCAGGGGGTGAAGACAAGATCACATTCGCGTGTTGCAAAGCTCACCTCGCCACTGTGTGGGGATGATGGAAAGAGGACCAGGGTGGATGTGGAGGGAAGAGTCCACATCTATCACAGCCACGCAAGGGTGAAATGAGAGTGGCTCAGGCTATAGAGTTTCATTTTCTCACCCAAAAATTTTAGATATTTTCAAAAACATTTCTTAGGGTTCATGCTCCTTGCCAGGAAGGCATTCCTTGAATTAGAGCGTGTGATCAATAAGGCTATGAAATCAGAGCCCTGTCATACAATAGCTTCTCAAGGTCATATTCGATTGTTTAATAACACTGGACAGAATTAGGTGATTCCCAAAGAGCTATTTAGGGCCGATCTTCTGAGGTGTTTGTGCAATGGATCATATATGGATCTGTGTATTTTTGAATGTGGCTCAAATAGCATATTTTACTTGCTTAGAGTTTGCTGTTTAAATACAGAAGGGCATTAGAGGTTTATTTCTTGAGTTATTTTTATATTTTAGTCCATGTTCTTGACCACATTATATATTCCATAAGGAAACAAAGCCCATTTATACAAATCCCAACAGTATTTCCAGTGTCCAGCACAGAGCCTACACATAGCAGCGAATTTCTCAGCCAGTTATTGTTTTTGAATGCAGCAAATGCCTCTAGTTTTTGTCTTATATGCCAAGCAAGAGGCACAACATTGAGCAAAGCAGCCAAGTCCCTGCTCTTGGAGTTTGCAGTATCCCCAGATGCTTCCAATCTGCAGCGCCCTCTCCTCCACTTAGTAGGCCAAGAAATAAATCTAGCGGCTCAAGACTTAGCAACCTGTAGTGGGTTCATTTGTGTCCACCTGAAAAAGATGTCTTCAAGGCCTAAGCTCCAGTACCTACGAATGTGACCTGATTTGGAAGTATGGGCATTGCAGATATAATTAGTAAAGGATCTAGAGATGAAAACATGCTGCATTTAGGATGGACTCTAAATCCAATGACAGATATTCCTGTAAGAGGAGAGGACAGAAGACACATACACAAAGGAAAAGTCCCTGTGACCACAGAGGCGGAGACTGAAGTGATGTTTCTACCACAAGGGACACTGAGGGTTTCCTACAGCCACCGAAGCTGGGAAAGAGGTGTGGAACAGACTCTGTCTCGGAGCCCCCAGAAGGACTCAATCCTGGCTACGCCTTGATTTTGGTCTTCTGGCCTCCTGAAGAATCAGTTTGTGGTAATTTGTTATGGCAGCCAGAGGTAACTAAGGCAATCTGAAAATGAATGGGCATGGCTGTGTTCCAATAAAACTCACTTTGCAAAAACAGAAGGTGGGCCGGATTTGGCAAAGGGCTGTCGTTTCCTTCACTAAAACACTAAGAAAAATAAAATGAACAAAACATATACAGAAAATTGACTCCACCCCTGAGGAAGAGTAGATAAAACAATTTTCAATTCTGGAAGAAATCTCCATTGTCTATAAGGCAATTGTAGTTTAATTCAGAAAAAATGTATCCAGTCTCCTTCTTTTTACCTCAACATATAAAACAGGGGCTTCTGGTGGGGGAAAATAAAAGATGCAATAAATAAACACCATCCTATGCCATCTACTCTCTAACTCAGGAACAGGAGGCCTGGAAAACAGGAAACCTATCTAGCAGGGTGCATATATTTTCACTAGAAAAGAGGAAAAACTAATGATAAATTCCTTGTCCTTAATTATCCACTACACTAAAAAAATCACCCTTAAAGCAGGTAAGGAAAGAAAGCCCCATGCAGGAGAGGGCAAAAGGAGCAGACTTTAGCATATTTGTCATCACTAGGGCAGCTTCCTGACTTATCAGTAAAATTTCCTAAAGCATGTTAACCTCCCTTCTGTCCAATTTGAGAACTTGGACTATTCCATTATTAGGGGTAATTCAGGGAAAATGGCTCATAGTAAATTTGGTCATATAGGATGCATTATATGATATATACGGTATATGATATAACTGCTCTGTGAGTTGGTGCTATAATTAGGTCCATTTCACAGATGAGGTAACTGAGGCAATAAGAAGTAAAATCACTTCCCATGAATAGCATGCATTTAAAGTGGCAGAGCTGAGATTTGAACAAGGCAGGCTGGCTGCAGGCTTTCATAATACATGTGAACTCAGTAAGTCACAGTAACATAACCTAGCTAAGAGCAGGGTGAGTCAGCAAAGATTTCGGAAGCATCCGGGTGTGGTGGCTCATGCCTGTAATCCAAGCACTTTGGGAGGCTGAGGTGGGTGGATCGCGAGGTCGGGAGTTCAAGACCAGCCTGGCCAAGATGGTGAAACCCTGGCTCTGCCAAAAATATAAAAATTAGCTGGGCATGGTGGCACGCACCTATAATCCCAGCTACGCAGGAGGCTGAGACAGAGAATTACTTAAATCTGGGAGGCAGAGGTTGCAGTGAGCTGAGATTGTGCCACTGCATTCCAGTCTGGGTAACAGAACAAGATTCCGTCAAAAGAAAAGAAAAGATTTCAGAAGCAATGACTCACAAGAGATTTGAAGGATGACTGGAAAAAACAGGCACATAATAAGGGAAGCTTAGGAACCGTTTCAGTCACAGCAAACTGCAGATGTGAGGGCCCTGAGGCGGATCTGAAATCTACGGGGCTGGGTCCCAGAGTGTGGAGTCTTCTCTTCTAAACACCCCACCCCCCAACCAGTTATCTTACCTATGTCAGTTAGTGACAGCTCCATCCTTCTACTTGCTCAAGAAAAATATTTTGGCGTCTTCCTTGACATCTCTCTTTTGCCACCCGTAATCAGTCCTTTATCTTCAATATTACCAGCAACTGAGACTTCTCACTCCAGTGCCTCCACCTGTCCAGCACACCTTCTCTTCTTGCTTGCAGTTACCTAAATTACCTCCCCTTCCCCCTGCAACTCTCAGCCAGGCTACTCCCCTGAAATAGCAAGTGAGAATAGGCCCTGCTCTGTGCAACCCCTCATAAGTTCCCAAGTCTGCACAGTGGTCCACAAGGCCACACTTGGCCTGGCCCTCCATTATCCCACACTCAGACCCTATCTCCTATTAGAGTTACCTCACTGTGTTGGCCTCCACATGGTCCTGAGGCAGCCAGGCTAGTCCTCACCCTAAGCCTTTCCCTCTGCCTGGATGCTCTTCCTACATCACCCAAGCAATTGCAAACCACCCCTCAGTTCAGCATGTGGTGAGTGTGTGCAGAGCTGTTCTAGATAACCAGGTCAGGAGGGATGCACATGGTTGGGGACTAAAGTCCCTTGACTTGTGCTTCCTTAGCAGGACTCTAATCCCACCTCCTCACCAGCTCCCAGCCTGGCTCTCTGTCCATGCCTCTTTACCTCTGGCCCTCAGCATCAGGCACCTGGATGCCAGTACTTCTTTCCCATCTGGTGTCCTAGCAGCCACCCTCCCTTTCTCCACGGTCAGGGAGAACTGTGTACACTGCCATGCTTTAACACTTTCACTGGCTCCACTTCTTACTGCGTCCCAGAGGTTCTGCCTTATCTAGCCCCTGCCTGCCTGCACAGCCTAATGTCTTGCTCCTTCTGTTCTTCAATCCAAAGCTCCACCAAACTCGGCTTGTGTCCCCAAAGCATGGGAGTCTTGCTACATGCTGTCCCCTCAGTTTGCAAAACCTTTTCCCAGCATATCCGCTGGGCTGTCTCTAGCTTCTTCTTTGAAAGTCAGCTTGATGGTCACTCCCTCTAGAAAACCTCATGATATTTTCCCACTCCCCCAGCTCCTCTTTTGATGAGAACTGCGCCATTCAGAGTCTCCACTTTTATGTTAACTCCTACTCAGACCAAAATCTGGACATATTCAATGCAGTATGAGTTCCTTCAAGATGCCATCTTTATTTCTGCATCCCCCATGCCCTGTGTGATGGCATTCAGAGATGAAGGAGGAACTCAGGCAATGCTTGTTGTGTGACTGGATGGATGAGTAGGTGTGTCTGTCTCACTCACTAGTCTGTGATGCCCATGGAGTTAGAATCAGCTGACCACATGTTACATAAATGAACTAAAGCCTTTTTATTTTTGGCCTGTGAATTGTATACTTCTTTACAGCAGGCTGGGACCATTAGCTCAAAAGCCCACTGGCACTCAGCTCAAATTTTTACATATCTAATTGTTCTAATCCCAGATAAGCAGACTTTTATCCATTTAGAGCCTGCCTGCTTTGGATATCTGCCAAAAGTGTGGCCCCATCTGCTAGCCATGGATAAAATAAACTCTGTTGCTGTAAGACACCCCAAGCATCTTCTGTGCTTCAAAGCTGTCTGCCCCAAACTTCCCACTGTGTTGCTGAGAAACATCATCTGGACACATAAGCCCCACCTTCCCTAGAATTTCCCTTGACCACTTCCTCTTCTAGGTAGGGCTCCTGCACCATGGCCTCTGGATGGTCTTCTGCCATGAGGGACTTGCCCTCCTGGCGAATGTGTCAAAGCGATGTTTGAATAAATTCATTGTGCGCTACTGCCACCTTGTGGCCATGTGGTTTTCCTTGCTCAACTCTGAAATCCCTGGAACTCACTACACCTTAGAGTGAATCTCATGAACTCCATGAATAAATATGTCCACTATGTACCCACGAAAATTAAAAATTAAAATTAAAAAGGAAATATATACTGTTCAGCAATGAAAACCTGTTACCATCATTGCGCATGAACCAATGGACATCTTTTCCTTATCCCATTGTATACAGCGGACACTCAATCAATGCTGTGAAATGAATGGATAGATAGATTTGTCTCTCTTTACTACTTTATGTTCTCTGTTAAGCCAGGATCTATTGTCCTCATTAAGGTGCTCCCAATGAAAATCTTCCGTCATCTTCACCCTGGAACCCCAGGCCAATTTCTCACTGGGCAATGGTTTATTATGAATCCTTAATTTGTGCTTTCTTCATTGAACAATATGAAGAGAAAACCACCTGCATTCAAGTGATCTCTGGATTTTTATCAGGGATAAAGATCCTGATAAACAGAGATAGAGCACAATTACCTGAATCAGACCAGTTCAAAACCTTAAACACAGATTAGGACACAGAGATAGAACATGATTACCAGAATCAAACCAGCTCAACACCCTAAACACAGATCCTGAGACCCCTGTGTCTCTCTCTGTACTAGAGCCTCATGGCAGTGACAGGAAGCCAGAGCCTCCCAGGTCACAGAGTTAAGTCCCTTACTTGATAAAGGATTTAACTGAAACTCAGAGGGCTTATGTGATGCAATCTGAGGTCAAGAGTGGGCTAATCAGAAAGCCGGGGTTAGAACCCCACTCTGAGCTGCTTTCTCAGACATACTCTCATATTTCTACCATTTTTTATGTTTTTCAAAACACATTTTGATGCTTGTCTATCATTTATTCAGCCAACATTTAGGAAGTATAAGTCCTGTGCACCAGGATACACCAGTTAATAAAGCTAAATTTCCTACTGTCGTCTTCAAGCACCCAGCTGCCATTTGAGCATTACTTGAAGCATTTGTTTACATCAACTTGTTTATTATTTTCAGATTTGATACGTACAAAATAAAGCATACCAGATGTCACAAGAAAGCTTCCTCGAAATCAATATGAAATTTATTCAGATTTCTTGTTTTTCCTGCTCTCCTTGCGCGCCAAATGACTGCCAATCATCCCCAAATTTCTATCATCAAAAATGGAAGCTTGCTTTCTAGAATTTGGAAAAATAAAATAATATTCGCCTTATGCTCCTGACATGAACCACCCCTCTAATTAGAGGAGAGTTGGAATGACTGCACACAATAGCGTATGCAGTGATGGGTTGGTACAGGGACCTATTAATGCTTGTGACAACGTTCCTAGGCTGGGCTGTTTCCTATTGTATAGGGAGGCACTTTTTAACTTTGCATTTGATCAATGGGGCTTTGTATGCTGAAACTGGGTTAGGCATTGTCTACAGCCACAAATGAATAGAGGTGTCAGTGAGTGTCCGAAGGCCCTGGACAGAGAGTAAAAATGAAGCTTTTCTGTGCTGTAGAGCCTGATGGTGTGACCAGCCTCCAAGATAAATACCAGGAGAACTGCTGCCAGCCACAGTCACAGGCTCGAATCAATGAAGACAGAAAAAATCATTTCAGATGTCACATCCCTGTTTTGCCCTGTTCCCAACAGTGGACCCGCATAAACTACAATACAAGAAAGATTTATTAAAAATAGAAAAGTCTCCATGTGATTCTAACTGGAGTCACTCACAAAACTTCATGCTCTATTCTCTCAAGAACATGCTTTGATCTAGGGGAGCTGTGCCCTTGAAGAAGCCTTTTTGGCTAATGCTGCTTTTGGCTCTGACCCATGGAGTTAATGAGGGTGAAGTCCATTTTCCTCTCTATGGACATTTCAACATGGTGGCCAGAGGAGGTAATTATTTCTCCCTTCAAACTGAATTAAGAATTTTAAGAAGATGTCACTTTTGTCTTTGCATGAGAAAAATCAGCTTCCTCATTATCCTCCAACCCTGGGACACTTTCCAGTGGTGTCCGTGTTGGATTTCTTTATTTAAAGCCCCCCTACTGCACTAACACAAGAGAACCATCTGGCTGGATAGATTCCGAGAGGGGCTTTGGCCGGAAACGAGGACTTAAGATCTCTACAACATAGAGACCTTACACAATGTCACATGATAGAGAAATCACTCAGAAGTATACATGGTAACACAAGAGTCACACAATAGCCAGGTAATCTTGTTTCGCAGCTTTCAGAATTCAATTTAATGGGATAAGTAATTTAGGATATGGGAAGAGAGGAGAATGAACTCACAGCAGCTTTTGCTTCCTTTCACCTTATAATTTAAGTGTAAAGCTTACATCAAGGTCTATTAAAAGGAGTTTCTGTATCTGCTATTTTATTTCTATCCACAGAACAGCCCTCACATCATTAAACATCTTAACTGTAACAGGTCCCCAATCACTGTGTGCTGGTAGGAGGAAAGAAAGAAAATTAACAGAATTTTCAGAAAGACATGGTCTTCTGTGGACCCCAGATAGTTAGCTGCTTAGAGCACCCATGCATTTCAGGGAAAAATTAAGTGGGTAGCTGAGCTTCAGAGGTCCCCAGGAAACTCAGATGTCCCCCAGAACTGTGCAAAGACTGGAAGTATCAATGTGCCTTCTGGCGACATAGTGCTTGTCACTGTACATCAGGGATGTGCCTGTGAAAATCCATTCAGGGCCATATGACACTGAGCAAGTGGCCTTTTACTGGCGTGGGAGACAGATCTGCCAATGATTCACATTTCCTAAGCTTCACTTTCCTAAGCCCACTCCCAAGTCTTATTTGAGTGACATTCAGAAATTCAGGGTATCACGGACCCCAATCCCAGCATGCTAGTATTGAAAGGGAAATGAGAGTTTGCTTAGGCCAAATGAGTCCGTTGTGATGTGTGGAGACACAAGTGTGTTGGTATCCAGTGTGCACCTGTGTGTTCCCCAGTAACTGTCCCTGAAAAAGACCCATAATACTATGGGGTACCATCACCATGACTCTATTTTGAACAGCAAAGTACAACGTAGGGAAATATACTTCACCCTAAATCAAGCTTCACTGGGACTAGATTTGGAAATTTGTGACGCCAACTGAACCACACGGTAAACAGAGACAAAGTCATTAAATGGAGACTTTGTTATTCTTCCTGAAGGTTTCACCCCAATATGTCAAACCTTGAGGATGTGCTGTGAACATATGTTTGCAATATTCCATGGAAGTGCTGTCCAGAGATCGGTTGCATTTTGGATATGTATCTACAGACCCAAAGAAACAATGGCAACTGCCCTCATGGCACATCAGTGGGTACTATGGTCACCATCACCTTCTCAATAACAGATATTATGGGCTGTTGTTTCTCAAATGACTTTGATGTGAAAGTGAAACTCTAAAAACAACTGAGTTATATGAGTTCAAGAATAATGAGGAAGACATTGATGTCAAAGATGCATATGAAGAATGTTAATTGATTCATAAAAAGTGAGTGTGAAAATATAAATGAGTACATTATTTTACATAATAGGTGGCTTTAAATACATCTGTAGAGCTCAAAGTATATAAAAATGTTCATTTGAATGTTGTATCTTTATCTAAAATGTAGATATACTTAAAGTGGCAATAAAACTTGAAAAATAATTTTATTGGAACACTGTGGCTGGTCACATTAGATTTGAGGTTGCCATAGAGTTAGGATTTTGTTATCATCCATGTGCATCTGTTGGAGATTGGTCAACTGTTTGGGTGTTTTGGGGATGTCAGATGAAGGGGATGGGGAAGCTGGGAAGCATGGTCTGGGTCAAAGGTTGCACATGTGAACCAGGGATTGGATTTGGTCCTCAGAAATGATCACTTTGTTCCGTCTATTGTTTTAAAATGTTTGAAGATTTTACCTTAAGTTCAGGTAACTGGCTTTTCAATAAAATAATTGAGGATGTGGTAACAGGGCCCATATTCTCACATAGCTATGATCCACAGGAGGTGAGAAAACAGACACAGTCTGCTTTCGGTGAGACATGTGTTCTTCAGCTTGCCACAGTCCCCACCACTCTATTGTCTTACAGGGGTCAGCTTCCTTGTATAGATTACCTGCTCCTGGCTGCTGTGCACATTTGTATTTGTGAGTCCAGGCCTCGTCATACTCTGAAATATATGCCAAAGAAGACTGAGTTCCTTTGGACCTATGGACTTCTAAACCCACATCAGAATCTTGACCCTATAAACAGAAATTGGAGACTTTTAATTCATTTAATTAAAGACTCAGATCCATGTTTACACCCATTGGTTTGTACAAGTTTCTTTAAAAATAATTTATTTTCAATTGCTTAAAATATGTCCTTGTAATGAGAGCACAGAGTTCCATTGACCATCCTCCTCAATTGATATTATACTATAATCACTGGTTCGTAAAAGGTCTATCACTTTTATCATTTCTTCTTTACTCTCATTCTCCAAATCCACTAGTATTCCTTTTCTGTTCATAGGCACCACCACTCTAATGTGTTTGTTATTTGTCTAGAAAAAAATATGTATCCTTGCAAAATGCACTGTGATATTTTGGGAATGAGTATTTCTCATCTGAGTATACCTCACTATGCCCTCATTTTCATTCTGTTTCTCATCTCATTCTCTCAACACAGATTTTTCACCTACCCATGCTGTGGATGCTTTTCTGTAAAAGTCTTCAGGCTGCTCACTTATACTTGGAAGCAAACTGATAGCTATCTGAAAGGCCGTCTTCACAATTTTTTCATGAGTCCTGAATAAACAAGAGTTACAGGTGAAGTATAGGCTTAGACTAACAACTGGGAGCTCACTTTGTATCTGTTCTGAATTCAGTTTTCTTTGGTCTCTAAGGTCAGCTCAGAAAGACTATCCCTTCCCTCCACTTCTGAAGGGAGCTTTTTATTCAAACACTTCCTGAGTTTAAATGCTCTGCGTGGAACATGTGTTCTCTCTCCAAGGCAATGTTTTCGTTTATCGTGTGTCCGTTGCCAGGAATGACTTTATTTCTCTCTTGATGCAAACATCCTTCAAGGCCCAATTTCAAATTTCCCTTCCACAGACACTCAGGTTAATCTCACGTCATCTGGAAACCTTAAACCCCCACCTCTAAGAACCTGGAGGATTCCATATGCATCTCATGGCGTGTGTCTACCTTGCACAGCAGCTGTTTCTATGCTGTGTCTTCCTCTTAGAGGAAGAGAAACTTCGGGGCAGGAGCTACAGTCTTGCTCAACTCTGACCCTCTTTGCCTGATAAAGACATACCTGAAGATGCTCAGGAAAATTTTACTAAATGTAAATATCATGTTTGTCACATGGAACCATGGGGGCAATTTGCACAGTGCTCGCTCCCGTCCTGGTTCCCAAACTTTTCTACAGCAATACTATGATGTCTCAATAAACCATGTTATATCCAGACAATGGAATCTTATTCAACACTAAAAAGAAATGAGGTATCAAGCAGTGAAAAGACATGAAGGAAACTTAAGTGCATATTACTACATGAAAAGCTAATCTCTGCATATATTATGATTCCAATTATATGACATTCCGGAAAAGTCAAAATTATGGAGACAAATGATAAGTGGTTGGCAGGGGGTATGGATGAGGAAAGGATAACTGGGGGGGTTGGCACAGAGGAATTTTAGGGCAATGACACTGCTATGTAGTATATTATGATGATGGATACATGTCCTTATACATTTGCCCAAACCCATAGATTATACAACACCAAGAATGAACCTTAATGTAAACTGTGGACTTTGGGCAATAATGATGTGTCAATTACCGCAGTCCCCACCACTCCCTAATGTTTTACAAGGGTCAGCTTCAAGTTAAATGAGTTTTGTTTTGGGGGTCAAAGTTCTGACATGTTTTTAGAAATCCATAGGCCCTTCGATGGGCTATAGTTCATCAACTGTAACAAATGTGTCACTCTGGTGGGGGGTTGTTGATATTGGGGAAGGCTGTGCATGTGTGGGAATGGGGTATACAACGTCTCCGTACTTTCCTCACAATTTTGCTGTGTATCTAAAATTGCTTTTAAGATAGTCTTTAAAAACTATGGTGTCTTTGTGTCATATTAAACACACATGCATGTGTGCATTCACATTGGCCTTGGCAAATGTATGTTTACAAAAGTATGTTTGATCACTTGAACAATGAAGGCCGATCACTCGGAATCGGAGTTTTAAAAAAAGTTACGGGGCATCTATTTTCTCTATAATGGGATTACAAAGGAAAGATAAGTTAACACCAGGAGTAAACCCTGAGAATAGCAACATGCCTGGACCCTGAGTCCTCAAAGCGGTTTGCCTTACATTTGAGAGCAACTCTTTAATCTGTGCCTAAGAATACAAAAGTGGGACAAGCTATAGGGGATCAATTTTAAATCATCTGAAGCTACAGGAAAGACATTTTCTGAGGCTTCTTTTTAAACTGGATAATATATGATTCTGCCATAGCCTTTTGATAACAAGAGATAGAAGGCACCTGCCTCTTTAACTCTCTCCCTGATCCTATGCTTTCTACAAATGTTAAAAATCAGGCCAATTACAGGCAATATAAGTTGTTTTATTTAAGAAAATAAAATATGGATGTGAGTTCTAGTTGTTTCTTGTGTACATGTTGCCTTTAAAATAGTACAAAATAATTTTGAAATTGTGTCTTATTATTCATTAGCTGACACTGCTGGTGAAAAAATAATTTCCTGTTTTTCTGCTTTGTATGAGATCCTGGTATTGGACACTTTACATGTAAAATGGAATTCTTTCTTAGGAAAAGTGGAGGGAGGGGGGCAAGATCAACAATTACATGCGACATATTCACTTCTCATAGTACCCTTGGGAGCTTGCTAAACCACATCCATTTACAGAGAAGGAAACTGGCTACTTCAGGTTTAACCAACACCTTCCTGAAACAGCCTCCTGCTCTGCTGACTGGCTGCATCAGGCCTGGGTGCCCTCCATGCGCAGCCACAACTGTCCCCTGGGCTCTGTCTTCACCACCACCTGCGGGATCCCTGTGCTTGCTCCTGGGCTGGACCCCCCATTTCCTGTACCTCATGTCCTGCTCTTTCTTGCTTTACTCCCTCACTTTGGTAGATAACTCTGTCCTGTAGCTTCTTTGGAAAGAGTGCAGGGCAGATTGTTGTTTGAGACATAATCTGGACCACATCTATGTGACACTTTAAAACCAAGTAACCCACCCCCATTTCAGTGTGCACATTAGTGCTGGCGATCGTGACTGTGTTGGCATAGTGTGAATATTCTAAGGGACTCAGCACTGAGGCTTTCCTGTGGCTTCGCTCAAGCTAAGGGACCTTGAACACGTAAGGGCTGAAACTACGAGCACGCTGCACTGTTCATTCTGCACTAATGAAGCCAACAGGGTTGCCCAGACAGCAAGTATGTCAGGAACCACCCACCGTGCGACAGATGGTGAGGGTCAGGGTCTGCAGGGGGATACAACCAGAATGCTCATTATTTCACACCGGAAATCCCATCTGTGCAAACACATTTGAGGATAAAAACCAAGTAGCAGGATTATCCACGAGGCCTTATGAAGCTGGTTTAGCACAAGGAAAATCATTTGCAGTCTCGGAAATAAATTAGAATATGCAAAGCTTATAAGTCAATACCATTAACTTAGAAGATAAAAAGGTACATAATTTGACGAAGCCAAACATGAAAGCCACCTCAGATTCCCAATTGCCACCTCTTTCCTCTCAGCACAGTTAATCATTTTTATTGTGATTGCCATAGTTTATGGAAAGAGAAAATAATCTATGTCTATAATGGGAAATTATTTGCATATATCATGTTTGCTATTCACTGTACTATTCACCCTTAGCAGGAGTTGATTCCAACAGCTGTGTATGAATCTCTTTAAGATAATCTGATATGTATGCATTTCTTTTGCTAAGGGAAAAGTCCCTTCTCCTAAAGAGAAATCTCAGACTATTAGATAAATATTTTATTCTAATGCTGATCAGTCTTCTCTATAAAGTCATCTCCCTTCTCACTCCCCCACGCAAAAGCAAACTAATATTTTCCTGCAAAAGAATTGAAAATGCCTGTTTATTTTCACTATTTTCACTCCAGGATAGTGGAATATATATATCGATGCAAAATAAATTACATGAGCCAGGAGTTCAGCTGTGGAGACGCCCTCTTACTTACCAGTCTTGCCTCTTACCAGCCTAAATAAATAAGACACATTTAGTCCTTGAAGACATACTCAATTCGTATTCAATTCATAATTTTAACCTAACATTTCTGCATTTTTTAAGGGTCAACAGTCAAGTGTGATATCCACCAATCTATTTGGGCTTTAGCAGACTTATCTTTGTGGATCTGAATTTCATCAGCAAAAGTGAACTAGAGGATAAATCAGCATAATTACAAATACTCTCTGCTCGCAGCAAAATATAAAAAATGTTCCAATTTCTCCCTCATCCATTGTTATGGGCCTGGAGAAGCACCATGCAAATTTCAGACAAGAGAATGCTTTCCCCTAAAGCTCCAGAAAGAATGTGGCTTATGACATTCGAGATTTGATTTGAGGTTTCTTTCCCCTCATGTATATTCTGAGAAAATAATACTCACAGTAATGATATTCCCAGTAACTCATGCAAATTCATCAGTATTTATGGGATGGTTCCAAGATACAGAGCACCAAAGGAGATAGCACAATTTCATCCAATATTTTCCTCTTAAAAAATACGGGGTCAATATCTGCATATAATTTTGAAACCTTCTTTAAAATTGAACTGTAATAGGACTTCAGAAAAGTATACAAGTCAGAAGTATGTAGTTTGATAATTCCAAAGTGAATAAACATATACAACCTTCCCCTGCATCAAGAGATAAAACATTGACCCAGTGCCATGGCTCACACCTGTAATCCCAGCACTTTGGGAGGCCGAGGCAGATGGATCACGAGGTCAGGAGATCGAGACCATCCTGGCTAACCCGGTGAAACCCCGTCTCTACTAAAAAATACAAAAAACTAGCCAGGCGAGGTGGTGGGCGCCTGTAGTCCCAGCTACTTGGGAGGCTGAGGCAGGAGAATGGCCTAAACCTGGGAGGCGGAGCTTGCAGTGAGCTGAGATCCGGCCACTGCACTCCAGCCCGGGCGACAGAGCGGGATTCCGTCTCCAAAACAACAACAACAACAACAACAACAACAACAACAACAAAAACAGAGAGATAAAACATCATGGTGGCCCCCAAATCCTCCATAGAGCACCTTCTATCACTTCCCAACCTCACGCTCCCAGGCCCCGTACCCTCATATGCAGACCAGCGTTGTCTGTTTTGAGCTTCACAGTGACGGATTCATAGCAGGATATATTCGCTTGCTGTTCAGCTTCTCTCATTCGGCATTCAGTTAGTAAGATGCACCTGTTGTTTGTATCAGTGGTACATTCATTTTCATTTCATACAGTATATTTGGTATGAATATACCAAAATGTATTTGCCCATTCTACCGATGATGACCTTTGGGTTGTGTCAGATTCGGGGTTATTTTAATAATGGTGCTGGTAATATTCATGTCCATGTATTTTGGTGCACTTGTGAAATTGCTGGGCCAGAGGGTTTGACTGTATTCAGTAGATAATGCCAAATCATTTTCCACAGTGGTTTGACTCTTTTTGATACCCACCCACAGTATGTGATAACTCCAATTACTCAAAATCCTCATCCATAGGAGATATTCGTCAGACTTTTAAATGTTTGGCCATTTTGATGTCTACATAAGTAATCTTATTGTGGTTTTAATGTGTACTTCTATGACTAATGAGTTTGAAAGCATTTTGGTGTATTTATTGAATCTTTGGACATTAGCCACCCACTCAATTTTTTAAAGTGACTTTTAAAGAAATTTTGCTGGCTGGGCACGGTGGCTCATGCCTGTAATCCCAGAACTTTGGGAGGCCAAGGTGGGCGAATCACCTGAGGCTGGGAGTTCAAGACCAGCCTGACCAACATGGAGAAGCCCCATCTCTACTAAAAATAGAAAAATTAGCCAGATGTGGTGGCATGTGGTTGTAGTCCCAACTACTCGGGAAGCTGAGGCAGGAGGATCGCTTCAACCCGGGAGGCGGAGGTTGTAGTCAGCCAAGATCACACCACTGCACTCCACTCCAGCCGGGGCGACAGAGCAAGACTCCGTCTCACAAAAAGAAAAAAGAAAAAAGAAATTTTGCCATTGTTCTAATGTGTTTAAATGTCCTTTGCTTATGTGAAGAACATTATGGATTTCTAGAATTCTTTATACTTCCTAAAGATGTGCCTTTTGTTGATTTTACATGTAAAAACATTTTCTGCCATTCTGTGGTTTGCCTTTCTATGTTCTCAACGTGGTACTTTGATGAATAGAAGTTCCTAGTTTTACTGTAGTCTAATTTATCAATATTCGATTGTGTCTGCTGCTTCTTGTGTCTTGTTTAAAAAAATCTTTGCTTACCCAAATATGTTTTCTTCTAAAAGTCCAGTGTCTTGCCTTCTGTAGTCTCTAAAATTCACATGGAACTGGTTTTTTATGTAGTGTGAGACAATGGTCATAATTAATTTTTTTCTGCATAATATACCAATGAACCCAGCACTGTTTACCAAAAAGGAGCCCTTTCTCCACCTCAATGCAGAGCCATCTTTGACATAAGTCAGGTGTCTATATATAGGCGGATCTGTTTCTGGGTGTGCTGTTGTGATCCATTGGTCTATTTCTCTATTTTTGCACGCATACTATGCTGAGGCGATTATGACAGCATTGTATTATTTTGATAATGCATTCCTCTTCTTAAAGATTTTCTTGGCTATTCCTAGTCCTTTGCATTTAATGTGAAGTTTAGAATAAACTTGCCAAATATCTTCTGAGATTTTGACTGGAGTTTTATGGAAACTATATTAAGACATTTCCATTAGGATGTTTATTCCATGACTGTGGTATAACCAGTTATGCATACATTTTTTAATTTATCTGAGTAATGCATAATAGTTACATTGTAGGTGTCTTGAATTATCTTTCATTAGATTTAGTCTTCACATTGTATCTTTTCACTCTATTGTAAATTGCAGCTTTTATTTTATTTTATTGAGATGGAGTCTCACTGTGTTGCCCAGGCTGGAGTGCAGTGGTGCGATCTCGACTCACTGCAAGCTCCGCCTCCCAGGTTCACGCCATTCTCCTGCCTCAGCCTCCCAAGTAGCTGGGACTACAGGCGCCCGCCACGGCGCCCGGCTAGTTTTCTTTGTTTTAGTAGAGACGGGGTTTCACCGTGTTTGCCAGGATGGTCTCGATCTCCTGACCTCGTGATCCGCCCGCCTAGGCTTCCAAAAGTGCTGGGATTACAGGCGTGAGCCACCGCGCCTGGTCGCGGCATTTATTTTCTAAGCGTCTGTTACTGGAACATAAAAAAAAGGTTGATTTTTTATATTTACATTAGATTCACACTTTCTTACTAAATTTATTCATTAATTTTTAAAATTATCTCTATATTTTAATAATTTCTGTATATATAATTATACTAAACAAGTCACGGCAGGTTTATTTCTTCTCTCCCGATCCTTAACTGTCTTGTTTCCCTTTGGTCTGTTAGCAGGTTGGCTAGGGTTTCAGTACAGTGTGTAACAGAATTGGTGATAATGGACATCTATGTCTCACTTCTGGATTCGGAAAGATCGCTTTCAACATTTTGCCATTAGGTATAATATTTGCTATAGCTTACTTCTTGTGGCTATTCTGTAACAGGCTAATATGCTTCCCTGCTGGTTATAATATTACATGCTTATTTTTTGCATTGTGGTCAATGTAGAATTTTGTTAGACGCTTTTTCCGCACCTAATGAAATAACTAGAATTTTGAGCATGTACATGCTGACAATTTTGTTCTTTTTAAAATTTTAGAAAACATTTTATGAAAATTATCAATTAGCCGTAAACATTCTTCTTCAAAAAACTCGGCCAGGCGCAGTGGCTCACACCTGCAACCTTAGCACTTTGGGAGGCCATGGAGGGAGAATTGCTTGGACTCAGGAGTTCGAGACCAGCCTGGACGAAATGACAAAAACCTGTCTCTACTAAAATTACAAAAATTAGTCAGGCATGGTGATGCGTGCCTGTAATCCCAACTACTCAAGAGGCTGAGGTGGGAGGATCACCTGAGCCTGGGAGGTCGAGGCTGTGGTGAGCCGCAATTGTGCCACTGTACTCCAGCCTGGGTCACAGAGTGAGACCCTATGTCCAAAACAAACAAACAAACAAAACTCTTCACAATGAAGTATTTTTTATGAAAACGTGAAATCTTCCCTTTTCTCACAATTTTACCCCATAGGTACATAATGTTAATTTTTGGTGCAGAATCTTCCAGAATTTTTCCTATAGAAGACAAATTTTAGAAGGAATTATTATTATATAATCTACTGTTTTCTTAGCATATTTCTCCTTGGGGGTAAGGCATCACACTAGCTAAAACTATATTTGATCACCTTGTGAAAAATGAGACAGTTTTAGTTTGCATTTTTCCTGATCGAGTAAGGAGAAAAGTTATATAAATATCTGGCAAAAAACCAGGTGAGCTCTTAAATGAACTCATCAAATCAGCTCAATTAATACGAGTCGGCTGAATTTGGTAGACTCAGTGATACGTTTTTAGGGTCTACATTGAAAATGATTAGTAATTTTTAAAAAACATAGTATATTCATTGGACTGGCCAGAGCCGTACTGCCGCATAGAGGAAAGAGCATGGGCTTTGGAACCGGAGATTTATTCATTCTTCCCATTGCTACGTGGGGCCATGAACCACATGTCAGTATCTTGGGTGCTGGGGAGAGAGGCGATAAGACAGATGTGTCTCCTGCCTTCACAGGGGGGAATGAAATACTGTGTTAAGCATTGCTAGAACGATCTGGGAGCACACAGCAAAGGGACATGAATATTCAAGGAGTTGAGGAAGGACCTGAACGTGATTCCCTCTCAGGTGGAACTGGGTGGAAAGTGAAGAGGTGGGTGCGCAGACCCAAGAGGAAGTAAGGAAGTGGGCTTTAGAATTCAGGAGAGAAGATGGCCTTGGACTAATGGAATCTTTACACATAATGGGGAGAAGTCAAGAAGGTTCATAGAACCAAGTTTGGATTTTATCTCATGGACAACAGAAGGCATCTCAGAAGGTCTTAGGCGGGGCAATAACACAGCCAGATTCCTGTTTGAGAGTACTCCTGTTCCTTTCGTTGTGGAATGAAGACCCACTGGAAGGGGACCTGCTATGCAGATATTGTAATACACATGGTGAGACATAACGAAGCCTAGGTTCACGTTAGGGCAGCAGGCGTCAAGTTCAGAGAATCAGGAAGTCTCTAGGAGAGAGGCTTCATTGGACTTTATGATGATAAACAAGACAAGAGAGAGAGGGAAAATCAAAGACAGTATCCACATCATTCTCATAAGGAACTGGGTGTGTGCAGGACCCAGGAGCTGGCCTGAGGTCAGGAAACCTGACTTTCAGAGCCTTCGATCAAGGGGACAGGGCAGTGAGAGGAGCAGCTTTTATGAAACCCTCACTGGGTCCCAGGTCAGTATTCAAAATTCTGACTAGTACTCGTAAAACAAGCAGTATGCACCATCCATTCCCTTCAGTGCTTCACCAAAGCGAACTCAGGCATTCCTTACCACAATCCAGTGAGGTAGGGACACATTTCCACTGGCTACAGGTAAAGTAGCTGAGGCACAGAATGGTTATGAGAGACCTCAAGGACCCCCAGTAAAAAATTACAAGGTCATGTCTTAACCCACAACATCTGACTCTTCACTGCTAAGCTGAGCTTGGAACATTTACTATAGGCTGCACAACCTCTCTGTGCTCCACCGCCTCTGCAGCAACGGGGAGTCGGAGCCTGCCGTGGAAGATGTATGAGTAGCGTGAGTCTAGCGGTAACACTGGCCTGAGCGTTCCCCTGAGCATTAAAGGAGCTCACAGCCAGAACAAGGCCTGACCAAGGGTGAGGGTTCAGGGAACAAAGCCACATTCCTGCTGCTATTATCATCATCCATCTCCTCTTGGAGCGAGCACACCCAGTACCCACAGAGCATGACAAGAGCTCCTGTAAACTGCTGTCCCAGCAGGAAGGCTGCTGGCTCCCCCATACCTGCATGAGCTCCAGGCAGGCATCCCCACATGTCCTGGGACCTTGGGGATGTGGCTGCATCTCTCTGGGCCTCAGCTTCACCATCTGTAAACTAGGGTAATAAGAGTTGCTCCTGTTCAGGGCTGAAAGGTTTAAGTGCATTTCTTCCCTAATGCCTAGAGCAGCCTGCTGTTGGGGCTCAGTTAGCACGAGTCCCTGTGGACATCACCTGGGGCAGCAGGTGGGCAGGTGAAACATACAGAAATACAGAATGGGGCAGGACACTGAAGGTTACCGAGGCCTCCTTCTAATAAGGGGTGAGAGGAGCTAATAGTGCAGAACCTTGTGGTCTACAGCTAGGCTGTGGCTTTACTTGAAGAGATATGCAATCACTGGAGGGTTGTGAATAGGGGGGAGGTGATTGTTCTGACTACTATTTAAATGTTTTCAACTTAATGTCCTGCTCTGTGGGTACTGGTTGTGCTCACTCCAAGACGAGGTGGATGATGATAATAGCAGGAATGTGGCTTTGTTCCCTGAGCCCTCAACCTTGGTCAGGTCTTGTTCTGGCTGTGAGCTCCTTTAATGCTCAGGGGAACTGAACTCATACACATCTCCTGAAATCATACATAATCTTCAAATAGAGACAATAATGAGGTTATAATTATGCCTAACATAATACAGCTATCCTTCGTACAACCTTAAGTGCACCAATCCTTAATATAAATGCCATTACATAAAGTTAACAATACTTAAATGCTGACTGGGAGTTGATAAATCTTATGTCACATTATGAAGGAAAAGGAGAGGAAATAAAAAATGAAGATGTTTTCTTAGTACACATGTATACATGCACAAACATGTTCTTAACAAAATGAGGAGGAAATACTCATACAGTCCTCGTTTCTGCAACTGGTCACATGGTCATAGTTGGTATTGATAACTACCTTCTTCTACCCAATCTGTATTCCCTTTGCCTTCAGCAAGCACCTCAACAGGTCACGGTTTTCTTGCCTGGTGGAGTGACCCAAACCTTCATTCCTGAAGGGTCTAGACCATATGTAGTTCTGCCTGGACTGGGCCCTTGTAATTTCCCATTGACCTTAGTCACAGGGCATGGTAATACTAAGAGACACCCTAATGGATCTCCTGTGTTCCATTCACACTCTTCGTTACCTCCATTGTGGAGTAGTAGACTGATTTCATCTCAATAGTCTGGCTCAATCATCCCTGCCAACACTGTAACTTCGTTAGCCTGTTGACTTAGAAGTAGGAGGGGCCTGAAGTGACCAGGTGGCAATCTTAACTTCCAGTGTAAGGAATCATTGTGTCTTCTGGTGGCAGCATTCCTCCCTCTGGAACTAAGACCTCTAGACCAGCAGAACGTAATGTCGTGAGAAAAAGGAAACAAGACTTTTGTTAGTGGGTCACCAGGGGTGATGGTAATAGGTGCCACTTCCACTTCCACCCCTTGACTCCTAGAGCCACGAACCCTGTCTGTGGGATACACAGGACCATATATTGTACACTGATTCAGAGCTTACACAGCCTTCTGGAGAACATTGCCCCAGTCCTGCAAAGTATTGGCACCTAGTTGGTATTGTAATTGTGACATCAAAAGGCCATTGCACCATTATGTCAATCCAGCTGCTTCAGGATGACGGGGAACATGGTAAGACCAGTGAATTCCGTGAGCATGAGCCCACTGCCACACTTCTTTAGCCATAAAGCAAATGCCTTGGTCAGAGGCAATGCTGTGTGGAATACCATGATGGTGAATAAGGCATTCCGTGAGCCCGTGGATGGTAGTCTTGGCAGAAGCATTGCATTCAGGATAGGCAAACCCATATCCAGAGTAAGTGTCTATTCCAGTAAGGACAAAGTGTTGCTTTTTCCGTGATGGAAGAGGTCCAATATAATCAACCTGCCACCAAGTAGCTGATTGATTGCCCCGAGGAATGGTGCCATATTGAGGGCTCAGTGTTGTTGCCTGCTGCTGCAAATTGGTCACTCAGCGGTGGCCATAGCCAGGTTAGCCTTGGTGAGTGAAAGTCCGTGTTGCTGAGCCCATGCATAACCTCCATTCCTGCCACATGGCCACCTTGTTTATGGGCCCATTGGGCAATGACAAGGGTGGCTGGGGAAAAAGGCTGAGTGGTGTCCACAGAATGAGCCGTCCTATCCACTTGATTATTAAAATCCTCCTCTGCTAAGGTCACACATTGGTGAGCACTCATGTGGGATACAAATATCTTCATAGTTTTTGACCATTCAGAGAGTCCATCCACATACTTCTTTTCCCAATTTCTTTGTTACCAATTGTCCAATCATGCTTCTTCTAAGTCCCTGACCATCCAGCCAAATCACTGGCTACAGTCCATAAATCAGTATATAACCACATATTTGGCTACTTCTCCTTCCAAGCAAAGTGCACAACCAGATGCACTGCTTTAAGTTCTGTCCACTGGGAAGATTTTCCTTTGCCACTGTCTTTCAAAGGTGTCCTAGAAAGAGGCTGTTAGTGCTGCAGCTGTTCACTTTCGGGTGGTACCTGCATATCAGGCAGAACCATCTGTACACGAGACCATAGCCTTCTCTTCCTCTGTCAACTGAGCATAGGGAACTCCCCATGAGGCCATCGGTGCCAGCTAGGGGAGAGAAGGCAGGGTGGCAGGAGTGAAGACCATGAGCATCTGAGTCACTTTGTCATGTAACTTACTTGTGCCTTCAGGACCTGCTCGAGCCTGATCACATATGTACCACTTCCATCATCACCCCTTCATTGTGTACACTCTTGCAACTACAGCCTTGGGCCTCACTGACATGTTGTGTCACTATTGGCTTGATTTGTCTTTTCCAGAGTTTCACACAAAAATTCATACAGTCATGGCCCACATAATAATGTTTAAGTCAATGATGGACAACATATACAAAGATGGTCCCATAAGATTATAATACCATGGTTTTACCGCACATTTTCTATGTTTAACTACACAAATAACCTTCCATTGTGTTATATAGTATTCAATACAGCAATATGCTCTGTGGGTTTGTTGTCTGGGAGCAATAGGCTACACCATACAGTCTAGGTGAGTAGTAGGTTCTACCTTCTAGGTTCATATAAGTCCACTCTATAATGTTTGCACACTGACAAAACTGCCTAACAACAAAATTCCTAAAAAACATAAAACATGTCCCTGCTATGAAGGACAACAAAATTTCTAAAAAACAGGAAAAAACATGTCCCTGTTATGAAGGACAATGACTGCAGTATGTATTCTTTCACATCTGGCTACTTTCACTACGCAAAATGATTTTTAAGATTTATCCATATTCTTGCATATATAAAAATCATTTTTTTTGGCGGGAGGCTGTTTCTAGACATTCGTCTATTAAAACAAACCAGGGTATTTATACACAAGTCTTTGTAAGGACATATATTTTTAATTTATTGGATAAATACCTAAAGGCATGATTTCTGAATCATATTGGATGCGAATGCTTACCTTTTTAAGAAACATGCAAACTATTTCCCAGAATGATTGTTTTCTTGCTGTATTGATTGCACCAGCAAAGCAGGGAGGATCCCAGTTACTCCACGTCTTTGCCAACTCCCTGTCTCGTGAGAATTTTTAATTGCAGCCATTGTGATGACTCATAGAGTTTCATAATTGTGATTTATTCTACATTTTCTTGATGACTAATGATGTTCACCACTTTTTCATGTGTTTATTGACTCTTAAGCTTAACAATTGCGTTAAATTGAAAAAAAAAAAAAGTGTGTGGTAGACACCCACAAAAGCCCTCACCCTCTCCTTAACCCTAATTTAGAGGCTAGAGGCTGCTAACATTAAATACCCCAATCCCAGATTCACCTGCATTAGGGTGCCCCATGAGACATAAACAGAAATTACCGAGGGAAAATACACAGCTTTCGAGAAAACTTTTGTGTCTTTTGTAAATTGGAGAAGTTGCAGCTGTTGCTGACTCCTTCTTTTCCACTTCTTTCCTGTCTTCACTGTGCACATGACTGCTGGAGCTGCAGCCACCATTTTAAGACCAAAAGGAAAAAGTGACTTGGGTTGTGAGGATTGAGGCCCCGACTTTGTTGAGTCACTAAACCAATTATGGAAAACATCCACCTCCAGTTTTTTGTTTGCTTGTTTGTTTTGTGAGAAATGCAAACCCTATTGGTCTGAGCCACTGTTACTTAACTGTTCTGTTACTTGCAGTTAAAAGTGTCCCTAACTGATGCTAAGAATCTCTTGGGGAAAGCAATGAAGTTGCAAACAAATGGTAATCTTAATGGTAACATGAATATATCTAAAATTGCTTTTTAATTTGTTTAATAATTCAACATATTTGTTGAGCATCTGCTATGTGGCATATTCCATTCTAGGTGATGAAGATTCATCAGTGGAAACAGTGGGAAAAGGCCCTTCTCTTCTGGAGTTCCTGTTATTAAAATAGAGAAGAAAAAGCATAGGTTGACAAAAAGGATCACTTCACTTATCGATGAGTGCATTGAGGAAACTGAAGCAGGGAGGCACGATAGTGAGAGGGGGTTATGCAGGACCCTCCTAAGCATCCTTGTGAGGAGGTCATGAGAGTGACTTTGATGAAGTGTTCAGAGAAATATTCTTTGAGAGGTAACATTTTGTCTAATACCTGAATAATGAGAAGGAGTCGGGCATGTGAGGATCTTGAAGAACACTGCAATTAGAGTAACCACTGCAGACCAAGTGTGGTGAGCAGGAGCCAGACTAGAGGAACAGGAGCTCGGTGAGTGAAGGGTGAGTGGGAGGGGTGAGGCCAGAGTGTGGACAGAGGCTGCATCCTGCAAGGCCCTGCAAAGGCCATGATGAGGAGTTTGGATTAGATTCTTAAATCAGGAGGCCGTTCATTCTAGAAAGTAGTTCCTCACTAAAATCGGTCTTTTCATCCTCAACCCGTAGAGACCTTTACTGTATAGTGATCATGTTTCACAGATCCCACGGTTGTAAGTCATCAGTAGTCACTCTGAGTCAACAGAGCCTCAGACCCCTCTGGTTCTGGTCAATCGAACCCCATAGATCTGCAGCAGGTCCCAGTATGAACAGAAACGTCTCTATTAAAAACCACCCAGCATTTGGTTTCTGCCAACACAGGTATTTGTTAATAATACACAGAGATTAAGAGCTCAGGAAGTAAACTTGGTTCCCATCTTGACTGTCTATTCACATCTTAACTTCATAATCCTGGGTAAATTTCTCAGACTCTCTGAACTTCAATAATCTCATCTATATAATATTGATAGTAAAGGGATTTGTCTCACAGACGTGAGGATTCAGTGATAATGTAGATAAACGCTCTATCTAGTGCCTAGGATGCATGAGGACCAAGAATAGTAGCTACTTTCCTCATCATAACATCAAATACCATTGTCTTGAGTAGGAAAAAGGACAAAGCTAGCAAAAGAGCTCATCTGCAGTTCAAAGAGACACTTGTAATTTCAGCCCCTTCCTCTGCCTGAAACCCCATGCTGGTCTGGTATTGATCATTAACTTACCTCTAGCTATCCAGAGACCTTTCCACTCCAAACTAACTAGGCTAAAGAAGTCAATAATTAATTCACAGATAATTGACTAGAGAAATCTATTTTTTAAAAAAGCAGGATACAATTTAAGTATGTTTCACTGAAGCAACATCTGAAATGACATTGCACTTGTTTTCTTAAATGTCTTTCATCATCTGAATTACCTTTCAGGGCTAAGACTAGGGTGAGACAGGTGAGTCTCACCCACAGCTCAAACCTTAAGGAGGCTCTCACAGTCAGGTGCCATCTTTGCACTTACAGGAGCCTGAGAACTAGTGCCATCTTAAATCTTGCCCCCTGGGTGACTTGCCTACTGATACGGTTTGGCTGTGCCCCCATCCAAATCTCATCTTGAATTGTACTCCCATAATTCCCGTGTGTTGTGAGAGGGACCCAGTGGGAGGTAATGGAATCATGGCGGTGGTTTCCCCCATACTGTTCTCGTGGTGAATAAGTCTCATGAGATCTGATGGTTTTATCAGGGATTTCCACTTTTGCGTCTTCCTCATTCTCTCTTTGCCTCCTGCCATCCATGTAAGACAGGACTTGCTCTTCCTTGCCTTCCGCCATGATTATGAGGCTGCCCCAACCATGGGAAACTGTAAGTCCAATTAAACCTCTTTCTTTTGCAAATTGTCCAGTCTCAGGTATGTCTTTATCAGCAGTGTGAAAATGGACTAATACACCGGCCTTTTTCTAGTCTGGACCCTGCCACCTTCTTTGAGTTACGGCTGCCCTATTATCACTCTCAGTCAAATTGCTTGAGCCTGCATTACTGCAAGGACTGGGATAACAACAGGAGAGGTAGAAGGGGTGCCCATTATTTCCTTGTCTCTGACTAAGACTGGAGGCTGATTCTGTCTTTACCTGCTACTTATCTCTCGACTGCTTCATAGAGATTTTCTCCAATCCCCACAGAGCCAATTTCCTGACAATGACACTAGTAATAGTGGCTAATATGCACTTAATAAAATTGCAGAGTGGATCCCAAGCTGTAAAGATATCATATTCTTTCTTCATCTTATGAAATAGTTTCAGCTGTGAATCAACCAGGACCCTTAGCGTTCAGTAGGGTTCCTGGTGGAAAGTGCCCTTGTGGAATGCAGAATCACATACAGCTTTTTGACAACTTGAAACTGACTCCACTGGAGTCAGAGAATGCCCTTGATATTTACGTTATTAGACATGGAATAATCATGCTGATAGGATTATGAATGAGTCCTAATATATGATCCCTTACCATGTGCCAGACATTGGGCATTTTCACATTTAATCATGGCCTCCGCTCTGTACGGAGATGCTATTATCATTCCCCTATTACCAATGTAACAGCAGCTAGCTGGGCTCTGTGTGCTGGGCATTCTTCTAATTACTTTTTGTCTTTGAAATTATGTGATCTTCATCATATTCCCGGAAGATGGGCTCTTGTCATTCCCATTTCACAGATGGGAGATTCGTGCTTGCCCTTTGTCCAAAAAACAGGATGTAGAAAAGTCAGGGATCTCCATTAAAGACCCTTGCTTCATCTATGCTGTAAGCAGCTTCATATGATCTCAAATGCTTTAAGATTCCCTTCTAAGTTACTCAGAAATCAGAGTTTAATAAACAACAAATATATAGATATGAAGGCTTTGGAATTTAACAAATCCTACAGCAGAACTATTATTTTTCTAATTGGGAGGGTCGTAGATGTTACCTGGAATGGGAAAGATATTGTGCTGATCTTCAAAGAGCTACACCATCAGTCACAGTGCAGCAAGAATGTACAGTCAGGCAGATGTGGAGCTGCAGGAATCGATACTTACACATAACACGGTGAAGATTTGCACATAAGTCAAGAGGTGGAATTCATACTCAGAGGGATTTCTTTTCCTGTATGATTATTTTTCACAAACTATGAAGACCCCAAGGATCCTATCACATTACTGAGTGTAAAGGAAGTGAGATGAAGAAATTACAAAAGTATTGGATAGGAAAAGAAAGGGTTGGGGGTAATGTGGAAGAGAGTGGACATGGAGGTGAATACAAGGTTGAGAAAAGAAGAAAACAGCACACACCCACGGGAACCTAGAATCTATCACTACATTTCCCATCATAAAAATCATCACAGGGCTTCCTGTTAAGCCTTTATGTTCACATGGATATTAATGTAAGCTTTCAGTAACAGAGAAAAATGATCTGAGATTTGTTCCAATATATTATTCATAAGTTGTGCTTAAGCGACCAAAGCAGTGAATGTATTTTCTCTCACAAACAGAAACTCAAGGTCAGAAGAACATTCAGTGAAACTCTCTCACTGGGCTGGATGGTCCCCATGCCACTGATAAATGCCATATTAGGTAACATTGGCCTGGCATGGTGGCTCAGACCTGTAATTCCAGCACTTTGAAAAGCCAAGGTGGGAGGATCGCTTGAGGCCAGAAGTTTGAGACCAGACTGGGCAACATAGTGAGACTCTGTCTCTAGCAAAAAAGTTTAAAAATTAGCCAGGTATAATGGTGCATGCCTGTGGTCCTAGCTACTTGGGAAGCTGAGGTACTTGGAGGATGCCCTTGAGCCTGGAAGTTTCAGGCTGCAGTGAGCTATGCTCACACCCCTGCACTCCAAGCTGGGTAACAAAGTAAGACCCTGTCTCAAGAAAAAACCAAAAACAAAACTAAAACCAAACCAAAACAAACAAACAAACATGATAACATGAAATTTCTAGGACACATTGCTCTCCTCCTCTCCATGGTATCGTACCCTAAGACACTCTTAATGATTTGGGTTTGAACATAGGATATCTTTTTTTTTCCATAAGTTATTGGGGTACAGGTGGTATTTGGTTACATGAGTAAGTTCTTCAGTGGTGATTTGGGAGATTTTGGTGCATTCATCACTCGAGCAGTATACGCTGCACCATATTTGTAGTCTTTTATCCCTCACCACCTCCCACTCTTCCCCCCAATTCCCCAAAGTCCACTGTATCACTCTTATGCCTTTGTGTCCTCATAGCTTAGCTCCCACATATCAATGCGGACATATGATGTTTGGTTTTCCATTCCCGAGTTACTTAACTTAGAATAATAGGCTTCAGTCTCATCCAGGTCACTGCAAATGCTGTTAATTCATTCCTTTTTATGGCTGCATAATATTCCATCATATGTACATACCACAGTTTCTTTATCTAGTCATGGATTAATGGGCATTTGGGTTGGTTCCACGATTTTGGAATTGTGAATTGTGCTGCTGTAAACATGCATGTGCAAGTACCTTTTTTGAATAATGACTTCTATTCCTCTGGGTAAATACCCAGTAGGGGGATTGCTGGATCAAATGGTAGTTCTACTTTTAATTCTTTAAAGAATCTTCACATTGTTTTCCATAGTGGCTGTACTAGTTTACAGTCTCAGCAGCAGTGTAAAAGTGTTCCCTGTTCACTGCATCCACACCAACATCTACTGTTTTATGATTTTTTGATTATGACCATTCTTGCAGGAGTATATGGCATCACACTGTGGTTTTGATTTGCATTTCCCTGATCATTAGTGATGATGAGCATTTTTTTTTTTCATGTTTGCTGGCCATTTGTATATCTTCTTTTGAGAATTGTCTATTCACATCCTTAGCCCACTTTTTGATCAGATTGTTTGCTTTTTTCTTACTGATTTGAGTTTGTTGTAGATTCTGGATATTAGTCCTTTTTCAGATGTATAGATTGTGAAGATTTTCTCCCACTCTGTGGGTTTTCTGTTTACTCTGCTGACTGTTCCTTTTGCGGTGCAAAAGCTCTTTAGTTTAATTAGGTCCCAGCTATTTATCTTTGTTTTATTGCATTTGCTTTTGTGTTCTTGGTCATGAAATCCTTGCCTAAGCCAATGCCTAGAAGGATTTTCCAATGTTATCTTCTAGAATTTTTATAGTATCAACTCTTAATCCATCTTGAGTTGATTTTTGTATAAGGTGAGAGATGAGGATCCAGTTTCACTCTCTGACACGTAGCTAGTCAATTATCCCATCACCATTTTTTGAAATGGGTGTCCTTTCCCCAACTTTATGATTTTGCTTGCTTTGTTGAAGATCAGTTGGCTCTAAGTATTTGGATTTATTTCTGGGTTCTTTATTCTGTCCCATTGGTCTATGTGCCTATACTTATACCTTCACCATGCTGTTTTGGTGACTATGGCCTTATAGTACAGTTTGAAATCAGGTAGTGTGATGCCTCTAGATTTGTTCTTTTTGCTTAGTCTCGTTTTGGCTATATGGGCTATTTTTTGGTTCCATATGAATTTTAGAATTGTTTTTTTCTAACTCTCTGAAGGATGATCATGGTATTTTGAAGGGGATTGTGTTGAATTTGTAGATAGATTGCTTTTGGCAGTATGGTCATTTTCACAATATTGACTCTACCCATCCATGAACATGGGATGTGTTTCCATTTGTTTGTGTCGTCTATGATTTCTTTCATCAGCATTTTATAGTTTTCCTCATGGAGGTCCTTTGACTCCTTGGTTAGATATATTCTGAAGTAGGGTTTTTTTTTTTTTTCTTTGCAGCTGTTGTAAAAGGGGTTGAGTTCTTGATTTGATACTCCACTTGGTCACTGTTTGGGTATAGAAAAGCTACTGATTTGTGTACATTATTCTTGTACCCAAAGACTTTGCTGAATTCTTTTTTAAGTTGTAGGAGCTTTCTGGAGGAGTGTTTAAGATTTTCAAGGTAAACGATCATATCATTAGCAAACAGTGACAGTCTGACTTCCTCTTTACCAATTTGGATGCCCTTTATTTCTTTCTCTTGTCTGATTGCTCTGGCTAGGACTTCCAGTACTATGTCAAAGAGGAGTGGTGAGAGTAGGCATCCTTGTCTTGTTCCAGTTCTCAGAGGGAATGCTTTCAACTTTTCCCCATTCAGTATTGTGTTGGCTGTGGGTGAACATGGGATATATTATTAGTCATGGAGCATTGGACAAGTTGTCTAACTTTCTGTGCCTCTAAGTCAGATAATGTGTGTGATGTATAAGGCCCAGCATATGTTTTAAGCCACTAAAAGTTGTGATATTTTTTATCGCACCAGCAGAAAGCTAACACACATAGTGTCCCTCACTCACAGCCCTCCACAACTCTGATCGTAGCCCTGATAGTTAACAACCCTCATAGTGAGACACCTGTCATCCCAGCAATGATGCCTGCAGTCTGTATGGGGGAAATAAGCAGCCAAATCCATTGTCCAGAGTCATTTTGAATTCATAAGATATTACATTTCTCCATATGTAATCATAGCCATTTATATCTGTATATTACTTCAAAATGTACAGCTTTTATACACAGGATTGCATGTCATATATGCAAGATAAGCAGGGATTTTAATTCCCATTTTACAGGTAGAGAGGTTGAGGCCATGAGAAGTTAAGTGGTTTCCCGACTCAAATTCAAGCAAATGGAAATGAAGGGAGACAGATGTGAACCGGGGTTTCTGACTACAAGTGAACATAGTGGTGCCTCTATAGGAGTGAGAGAGTCAGTAGCATTTATTGCATCTACCTGTACACAAAGCCAAGGTGTGTGCAGTGTCCAAAGTGTAGATGCCAAGGTGTCATCTTTCAGGAGCTTTCCCTGGGTTTGGAGGTTAAACACAAACATTCTAGGGAAAGACAAGAACACTTGGCAGCTGGGCGTGGTGGCTCACGCCTGTAATCCCAGCACTTTGGGAGGCCTAGGTGGGCGGATCACGAAGTCAGGCGATCGAGACCTTCCTGGCTAACATGGTGAAACCCTGTATCTACTAAAAATACAAAAAATTAGCTGGGCATGGTGGTGGGTGCCTATAGTCCCAGCTACTTGGGAGGCTGAGGCAGGAGAATGGCGTGAGCCCGGGAGGCAGAGCTTGCAGTTAGCCAGTGAGCCAAGATCGCACCACTGCACTTCATTCAGCCTGGGTGACAGAGCGAGACTCTGTCTCAAAACAAAACAAAACAAAATAAAACACTTTTCAGTCCTACATCATGGTCTCCAAGGCTCTACACGACCTGGTCTCTGCCTTCCTTCTTGACTTCATCCTGTCCCTCCCTCCCTCTGTTCGATGTGCTCCAACCATACCTGACTGATCTTTGGTTCTCAAATATGCTTATTGCTTTGTATTTCCTTTTGCCTGGATCAATATTCCTCTATATTTTTGCACAGCTGTATCCATCTCAACACTGAGGTTTCAAATCAAATACCATCTCCTTGTGGAGACCCTGCCTGACTTCCTATCTAACTAGAGTCAAATTTCCTCAACTTATCCTAAATATCTTGGAGATGCTCTCTTCTATTCCACCATCCTGATTTCCTGTTTGGAATAACACATCATTCGTTAAAATTATTTTATTTATGTGTTTGTGTATTGTCTATACACTCTCTGTATTGGAAGATGAGCTACTTGTGTGCAGGGATCTTGTATCCCATGTTTACTATTGCCCTTGTCACCTGGAACAAGGTTTGGTACAGAAGATATCTGTATAAAATGCTTATCAAAATGGGCAAGAAGGCAAATGCACATGACCCTAGGATGTACATTACCCTAGGTAAGGATATTTTAGGAGAGCAAGACATGTATGGTTCTGGAGTTGGAAGATGATTGGGCCCAATTTTCAGCTTTTTCACTAACTAGGACTGTGCAACTGTGGGAATTTGCTTTAAATGCTATGAAGCTCTAATTCCTCATGAATAAATGGTGCTATACATTGTGCTTTGCTCCAAAGTTGCTGTGAGGCTACACCAAGATAAACCGTGTGCTGTGCTTAGCACAGTGCCTGGCCCATATTAAGGGAGTGAGCTCCTGTCACTGCAGGATGCTGCATATGGAGAACACATGCCAAGCTGGAGAGAATAACACACTGCAGTAGATTGGATCATTGTCCCCAATGCCTCCTGCCCTCCCTGCATTTATTTTGTACACACTTATCCTTTGCCATGTGGCTTTGCAGCTCCTCAGGCTAGAGAATTGCCTTTCCCCATCTGATGTCGGAAATGGCCATATGGGTTGCTTTGGTGGATGGAGTGTGGACAGAGCAGCAGGTTTCCGATCTGGATGAGACTTCAAGAATCACCACAATCTCAACTCGTGCTTGTTCTCCTGTGATTAACAGAAGAGTTAATCCTGGGTGACAGCTGCGCCTTCAGCCTGCATATGCAGCAGCGTAAACATCACAAAGTCAGTACATACAACATTTCTATCACCCAGGAAGCTGTTCCTTCCCTTTTCCAGAAATAGCCAACTCCTCAAATGCAACCACTTTTTAACATCTACTACCTTAGATTAACTTTGCATGTCTTTAGACATCATAGAAATGAAATCATATTTTTACTCCTCTCATCCCTAAAGTAAAGCATTTCTCTTCACCAAAACAAGTCAAGATTTCATGGAAAATGTGGGAAGATGTTACAATGTCTTTCATTTCTATTGCACTCGAGGAGCATCCATTCTCTGAATCTTAAATGTTTCAGGGTTGCACTTTCCTTTCAACCTTCCATTCTCTTCTTAACTGTAAAAATCTTAAGGCAACCTTCGTTGGCAGGACAGTCTAAGTAAGCCCTCTGGGAAAGTTTGATACGTCAACACTCAAATCATGCACACATACGACTTTCCTCATGATGACTTTGATTTACTGGCAACCTAGTAAAGGAACTGGCTTACAAGATATGACAGTGTCAGGGACACTTTCGTAGTATCACACCACTTTTCTGCCTACTACACAGCCTATCATAACTTTCGTCTAAGGTAGAGATCTACAAACACAGTCATACCTCTGTGAAAACAAAGGGATGTTACTCTCCTTCAAATGCAGCCCGAAGTGTGCATGCTGCTATCTACCTTCTCCGTCATTGATAAAGTACACAAGCCGCATTTATCAGACAAAGCACCTACTTATGTCAGAATGAATGGCAGTTTCCAATGGCAGCTTCTTAAAAAAAAAAAAAAAAAAAAAGATTTGCATTTAAACACTGATACATCTAGAGTTTCCATTGCATGGCTAATGGTTGAACTGGTTGGTATCAGCTGTCATTGGCACCTGTGAGTTCTTTGTGTATTGTTGAATGAAACTGAAGTGCTAAGTTCTTAGGGATGCTGGCAGATTTTTATTCCTGATCTTTATCGTTGGATAGCAAACTCATGTTTGATGCCACTTTTCACCCCCATATTCATTTTGACTTCCACTCCCAATTTTCATTAACAGTTAAAAAGTGGCACCTGTGATTATTCTACGAGGCCCACATCCTTCGAATTGAGTTGGAGCGGAAGTCAATCTGAAGATGAGGGTGAAAAGTACCTACTTCTGTCGGAATGAATGGCAGATTCTGATGGCAACTTCTTTCCAAAAAAAAAAACACAAAAGATTTGCATTTAAACACTGACACATCCAGAGTTTCCATTGCATGGCAAATGGTTGAACTACTTTGTCTCTAAAAATGCTCATGATTGCAGGTGCACATTTCTTTTAACAATTTGAATGAAACTTTCCTTCAACAAAGTTTCCTTTTCTCCATGCCTCTTTAGGTCTGAAGAGTTTAGACACTGATATTCTTTGACCTGCTTGGAATCCTATTTCTCATCCTCTTCTCCTTTGGTAAGAACACCATTGAGGTTTTTCTTTGAGGATTCCTCTCTCTGCTCCTCTAGGGTTTTGTGGTCTTGGTCAGGGGAACCAGGCGTAGGACCCAAATCAGTCTGGCACTAGGTCCTCTAGGGCCACAGTGTGGGTTCAGGATGGACATACGGATCCCAGCTTTGGGATTGTTGCTGGGTTGTTGGAAAACAGGCCACCTTTCTGCTGTGCAAGTCACTTTTGGCTCAAGCAGAGTTTCTTTCCCCTGGTTTCCTTGCAGCAACGTCTGTCTGTCATCCTGTGTGGGCTGCAGGTTTGCCTGTGAAGTCGTTTCCAGTGTGGATCCCCAAGCACTACCAAAAAGATCTGTGCTCAAAGCATGCAGTTCTGTGCTTCAAGTCTGCTGGCATCTATCTGAGTACAAGACTTTCATAGGTGACCAGCTGTTAGGGACTGAATTGTTTTCCCCAAAAATTCATATCTTTACGTCTTAAATTCAAGTAACTCAGAAAGTGGCCATGTTTGGAAATAGTTTCATTGCGGAGGTAATTAGTTAAGGTGAGGTTGTTAGGGTGGACCCTAATCTAATATGACTGGTGTCCTTGTAAGAAGGGAGACCAGGCGCGGGGGCTCACACCTGTAATCCCAGCACTCTGGGAGGCCAAGGCAGGATTGCCTGAGCCCAGGACCAGCAATGTAGTGGTCCTGAGACCAGCCTGGGCAATATAGTGAGACCCCTTCTCCACAAAAATACACATAAAAAAAATTAGCCAGGCATGGTGGTGCATGTGTCTAGTCCTAGCTACTCAGGAGGCTGAGGAGGGAAGACTGTTTAAGCCTGAGAGGTCAAGCCTGCAGTAAGCTGTGATCCTGCCACTGCACTCAAGACTGGGCAACAGAGCAAGACCCTGTCTCAAGAAAAAGAGGGAGTTGGGGATTGCTGGAGACACACACACACACACACACATAGAAAGAGAGAGAGAACATTGTATAAAGATGAAGGATAGAGATTGGGGCTGTGCTTCTCTACAAGACAAAGTATTTCAGAGATTGCCAGTGAACCACCAGAAGCTACAAGATTCTCTCTCAAGAAAGAACTAACCCTGTCGACACCATGATCTTCTACTTTTAGCCTCCAGAACTTTGAGATAATAAATGTCTGTTGCTTTAAGCCACCCAGTTTGTGGTGCATTGTTAAAAGATCCCTAGCAAACTAATACTCAGATGCAAACCTGGCTGTGAGATGAATAAATTCCCAGGGTCGAAATGCTAACAGTAAATCCAGTGACCACTGTCAATTATTGTAAGTCTTTGTTCTCCTGCCCCTTGCAGCATATCAGAGGAAACTGGATACAGGGGGGTTGTTATGTAGGAGCTAGTAACATTTAGCTGCATGTGAACTGCCATCCTGTGTCAGTGTTTGTCAAAAATGATTTGTGATTAAGAAAACAATTGGGGAAAGTAGGCCAATATGAGCAGCTTACAAAATGAGGGTTTTGCAAAATACCATTAAATTGTCACAGGCCAACTGTTCTCACAATTGCATACAATAATTCTGTGTTGTTAGTCCAAACTGGGAAAAATAATCTCCTTAGGCAAAATGTATGTGATTAATAAAAGATGAATATTTTTATTCAGAAGTTCTTGCCCTTCCAGATACTAATTATATTTATTCCTTTTATTCAGCATTTTATATAAATGTAATTATTGTTTAGTAAATTCATCGCCGTTTGTTGAACAGCAATGCCGATCACATCTCTTCAGTTATGACTTGCAAAGCATTTCATCCAAATGAATTTTGCACCAAGTTTCACCCAATGAATTTAACTGTGACAACAGAATAAAGCCACACATACACCAGGTACTTTTTAAATGCTTCTTTATGTATTATCAGCCAATGTTGCTGAAAAAAATTACTTGTTTCCAAAGAAATGAGGGAAGGAGGTCAGGATGATGATGAACACACAAACGCTTCACAATGGAGTCTACACAGACCTTGAGGTTTTGGCTTTTTTCACTTTCTGGTTTGTATGAGAAAAAGTGATGAAAACATCCACCTTACAGAAATAGCTTGGGTGAAAACAAGATGGCTTTTGAAGAAAGCTTGCGGGATTTCTTTTTGACACTGCAGTCATTTGGCCAGGTGCAGTGTTGGTAAACACTCACCTGCACCGGTTCCTCTCCTGAACTCAGTGGGAGGAAGCACTTGTGAAGAGGGCTGTGAGAGTTGTACAAAATTGTTTATGATGCATAAAACCCTTGTGGAGAAAATGGTTTACCTGTGGCATCTTACAATGTTTGTGGTGTATACTTAAGCAGAGTGAGGGAACTGTGACATATTCAATTTCCCTGGAAGGAGCGCAGAAAATGCCACCCAAAATATGACACTTTGGTATGATTAATTACTTTGAACCAAGGGAATGTGGTAAACAGCAGGTGCAGGCAGAGGCTTTCTTTGAGCTTATCTTATCTGCTTAAAAAGGGATCCTCCAAAAGGAACTCAATTGTCTTGAATTCCCTCCCTGGGAAGGAATCTTAACAACCAGGGAAGATTAACTTGGATTACAGGTGAGAACACTGGAGGTCAGCACCAACCTGGATACTTTTATTACCTGAGAGACTTTATCTGCATGATATGGTTTGGTTATGTCCCCACCCAAATCTCATCTTGAATTGTAGCTCCCATAATACCCATGTATCATGGGAGGGACTGGGTAGGAGGTAACTGAATCATGAGGGAGGGTTTTTCCTGTGCTGTTCTCATGATAGTGAATAAGTCTCACGAGATCTGATGGTTTTATAAAGGACAGTTCTCCTGCACACACTCCCTTGCCTGCTATCATATAAAATGTGCCTTTGCTCCTCCACTTTCTGCCATGATTGCGAGGCCTCCCCAGTCATGTGAAACTGTGAGTCCATTAAACCTCTTTTTCTTTATAAATTAGCCAGTCTCAGGCATTTCTTCATAGCAGTATGAAAATGCATGAATACACTGCATAACAAGACGACCCCACACTTCTTCCTCTCACCCTCCCAGAACTTGTGTCATCACTTCCCTCTAGAAGTCCCAAGCCCCTATTCCTTTCTGTAGCTCAGGATGCTACATAAGCTTCAATCACCTGTCTCTTCTACTCTGATGTTTTGTGGGACTCCCGTGTGTACATGCACAGTTCAGTATGGTTTTCCTCCTGTTAGTCTGTCTTACACCAGTTTAATTCGTAGCCCAGCTAAGGAACTTACAAGGATGGAATGTAACCACGTCTTTCTCTGCTACGTTCTCTAGTTTAAAAAATCATTTGCTATTAATTCCTCCAGTTTGACTTTATTCTTTCCAAAGTACAATATTGTGCAAGGAGATCACCAAGGAGCTTTCTCCTTGGAGCCCATCTCTCTAGGGGCCTCAGGGGTCTCATTTGAAAGTTTCTTTTTGTTTTGTTTTGTTTTGTTGAGACAGAGTCTCACTGTGTTTGCCCAGGCTGGAGTGCAATGGTGAGATCTTGGCTCACCATAACCTCTGCCACCTGTGTTCAAGCGATTCTCCTGCCTCAGCCTCCCGAGTAGCTGGGACTACAGGCGCACACCCCCATGCCTGGCTAATTTTTGTATTTTAACATAGATAGGGTTTCACTATGCCAGGCGGGTCTTGAACTCATGACCTCGTGATCCGCCTGCCTCAAAGTGCTGGGATTACAGGTGTGAGCCACTGTGCCCTGCCTGGAAAGTTTCTACCTAATTTTTCCCATTCCTGTGCCTACAAGACCCTCCTGAGCAGAAAGTATGCTGGATACTTGCCGATGGAGGACAGCATTTATTTTCTCTCTCTCTCTCCTTTTGTAGAGAGTGGTGGAAAGCACTAGCTGACACTGCCTTTTAGAAATGCATCTGATTTACATGCAGGCCTAAAAAGAGAAACCTCCAGGACAAAGACTTCTGCTTCTGGCTAAAGTCAGGTCATTTACATAGTAGTGAAATTCCAGGACCAAGTCAGCAAGATACACAGTAGGATAACTGTCAACCATCTAGCTTATATCAAACACATTATTCTGCAGAATGTTTTTTTTTTTTTTTTTTTTTTTTTTTTTTTTTGAGACAGAGTCTCGCTCTGTCGCCCAGGCTGGAGTGCAGTGGCCAGATCTCAGCTCACTGCAAGCTCCGCCTCCCGGGTTCACGCCATTCTCCTGCCTCAGCCTCCAGAGTAGCTGGGACTACAGGCGCCCGCCACCTCGCCTGGCTAGTTTTTTGTATTTTTTAGTAGAGACGGGGTTTCACCGGGTTAGCCAGGATGGTCTTGATCTCCTGACCTCGTGGTCCGCCTGCCTCAGCCTCCCAAAGTGCTGGGATTACAAGAATCCTCTTAACATACTTTTCTCTCACAGACACTTGCACATAATCACAATGTTACAGACCAGCAGATCTTGGCACTACTAAAACAAACACTTTTAATATTCAGAGAATTTATTTGCATTTCTTAGTAAATAGCTGGAGAGAGCAACTCAATTTTATGTTGATAAGATACAGAACAGGTATAGCTGTGACCTAAGTTTTATGGTAGCTGGTATGTAAATATTCACCAACATTGTCATTCTCTCTCTGAGACAGTGTAAAGCCCAGCCCTATATTTTCTCCTTTCTTAAGGATTTAACCTAGCAGGCCTGGGACTGCATTTGTCAGGAGACCCTGGGTGGCACCTGGTAAAGGTGGCTCACTATGCCCAGACATTTTGTACAAATAATACGATCCCTGCCATACACCTGCTTTTCTTCTGGAATTTTAGTACCTGCCAGGAAGAGGGTGCCTGTGGAGTCAGCCCCTAGTAAAAGTCCTGGGCATTGAGTCTCTAATGGGCTTCTCTAGTATACTTGGCAGATTTCACACACATTGTCACATGTATTTGCTGGTGAATTGTGTTCTGTGTGACTCCACTGGGAGAGGTTGAGGCTGACCCCCCAGACTTCACCCCATTCACCTTTTACATTGGCTGACTGTCCTTCATATCTTTTTGTGGTAGTAAAATTTAGCCATAATTATAAACCAGCAGATCTCGGCACTACTAAAATAAACTTTTTTCAATATTTAGAGAATGTATTTGCACTTCTTAGTAAACAGCCTGAGAGAACAATTTGATTTTATGTTGTTAAGGTAACTTATCAGCATAACACTATATGCCGAGTCCTGTGAGTCCTCCTACGGAATTATGAAGCCTGGGGTGGCCTTTGGAAACCACAGTCCCTCTCCCCACCTCCCACCCTACCAAGGCTCCTTATTAAACTGCCAACGGGAGCTATTAACTTCTGTTTTTAGTTAAAATTAATAGCCAAGATTAATATAAAGGATGCAGGAGAAGGGGAATTGTACTTTTCAGTTTCCCATGAAATATTTTCTAAGTTAGTGAAAAACGAAATCCAGCTCACATCTCAGCAACTGTTATCCCCACATTTGCAAAATGCCCTGGTACTTGCTGATACAAGGCTTTGTCTTCATGTGCAGTATCAGGGTCAGGGCCATACATGTGTCATTCAGGTCCTGGCTTCCCTTCCTACCACGTGACCTTGGATCCTAACAATAAATTAGACCATGATGTGAAGGACTTAGCTCACTGCCGGACACTAGATAGCATTCACCAGAAGTTATTGTGTTGTTGCTATCATTATTATTATTACTTGTCATCTTCCGAGCATACAGCCTCTGGTCCAGGTTTAGTTATCAGAGTGACCTAAAAGGCCTGTGTTCACTGCAGGTGGGCTTCCTAAGCCCAGGTATTAAAAACAAGAGATAAAGACTCCATTATTTGACAACAAAAGTATATTAAATATTTGCAAATAGAATTTCAAAAATCATCCTTTTATTTGACTGTTCTTAATTATTCTCAGGGGTTCCATTGAGAAAATGCCTGATAGAATTTCTTGGTTTCTTTTTTGTTTTTTGAGACAGAGTCTTGCTGTATCACCCAGGCTGGCGTGAAGTGGCACAAACTCTGCTCACTGCAACCTCCACCTCCCAGGTTCAAGCAATTCTCCTGCCTCAGCCTCCCAAGTAGTTGGGATTACAGGCGCACACCACCATGCCCAGCTAATTTTTGTATTTTAGTAGAGACGGGGTTTCACCATGTTGGCTAGGCTGGTCTCGAACTCCTGACCTCAGGTGATCCACCCGCCTCAGCCTCCCAAAGTGCTGGGATTACAGGCGTGAGCCACTGCACCTGGCCAATTTCTTGGTTTCTCAAGAAAAATGGAGGATATGTTAGGTACATTGCTCAAGTTGATAATAGTAATGAATTCAGTAGAGTATGGAGTGAAAACCATTGTCACATCTGAGAGCTCGGACGGATCCCATCTAGAGAGAAACTGAAGGCGTACCATGCCCTAAGGAACGCCCAACAGGCCTGAAGCAGGAAGGTGCCCCTCCACGTTCAAAATGATGGAAAGAGAGAGGCAGATGGTGTCTCCTATTCAACGCGATTGAGAGAAAGCGGCAGCTGGCATTCCTCATTCAACATGGTGTAGAGACAGACAGGAGATACATTTCATCTACTATAGCAGGGAAACCATTAAACCTGCTATAAGAATAATCGTTGTTCACGTTTTGGCCCCAGGTCTTACCAAATGAGTGACTTTTACAAATCAGTTCACTTACCCTTAGATCATCATAAAAGGTTGATAAATGTGATAATTAACCTACTATTCGTGAATTTAGTGACTGGATTCTAAAACGTCACTATCTTGTGAGTGACCTGACTTACTTATTGGCATCTTACATGGACTTTTGGTGTATATGTGTCACTGGTATTCTGACACATTTTCAAATGATTGCTACCAGTGTTATTTTTCATTCTTAAATGGACTCAAATCTGCCAGGTCTGTCCCACAAACCCTGGCCAACAGATGAAATGAGTACTCAGATACAAGCATGCAGTGTAAGAGCAGCTAGGTGACTGCCCGGCTCTAGTGCCCAAGAAGCTGGAGCTGCTTGCTTTTATTCAGTGCAGGCACAATGCCAAAAACCTGGAGCCCACACAACCTGTAGGTAATTAACATTCAGGGTTCCCCTTTCAGGGAGAGTCATGCGCGTGGATGATCAAAGGTCAGTTCCTGGTCAACATAAGTAAACAAGCTTGTTTGAGATAAACTCCCCCACACTCCCTGTAACTACTCCTTGCCCTCTGCCTCAGTTATAGAACAGCTGCCTTCAGCTATTCTCCCCCAGGGGCTCTGCAGAACCTTCCAACCTTTCAGAAGGTTTGCGTCCTTTCCCTATAGTTTTCCCACCACTCTGAGTGATCCGTCACATCTCCCTCTTTTCTGTTTTTTGTGTTTTTTTTTCTTTTTTTTTTTTTTTGCACTAGGTTTTGTTGATTGAAGTGTACAGATGTGTGCAGCGACAGGTTTCACTGGCACAGTAGTTACAGCTTGTGTTCCAGCTTTGCACCCTAGAACCTGTAAATAACATAAGACAAACAGGAGTATAATCAGTATTATTCTTTTCCAATCAAGGTGTGATATGTAGTGTTACTTGGCACCTCAGTCCAATGTGTGCCATTACGGAGGGACCCCACCAGGGGTATATTAATCCCTCCTAACCAATCAGTCACATTGTTAGAGGCTGGGAAGGGGGTGTCTGCCCAAGTAACAGGGAGGAAAACAGGCATATCTAGAAGATGGGCCCAGTGGAGTGTAGCAGGTACAGGTAGCAGCAAAGTGAGAGAACAAACAAGGTTAACACCCTACGAGAGTTGCAGTGTACAACAGCATAACAAGGAACACACTGTTGGGAGTGAACGGTGTCTGGAGCGGGATTCGCTCGACCTCCTGAGTTGTCTTCTTCAGCATCCCCCAGGTCATGTACCCCCAGGTACATGTACATAAGATATGTACGTGTATCCATTGATAACAATTTCCACCTAATTAGCACTTATGCTTTTCCTAGAGAGTCTGCCCGATACGTCATTAAACATCATCTCTTAACCTTTACGTTTATGGGCCGGCCCACAAAGATTAAAACTGATAACAGTCTGGCTTACACCAGCTCACAATTTCAACCATTTTGTCACACATGGAATGTTCAGCATTCCTGGGGTATCTTGTATAAGCCGCAAGAACAGGCCATAGTAGAACATGGCCTCTCCACCCTTAAAAATATGCTCGGAAAACAAAAAAGGGAATATGAGTAAGGACCCTGCCACACTATTGGTACAAGCCTTATTTACCCTTAATTTCTTAAATTTGGATGATATATTTCAATCAGGTATAGAAAAGCACTTTGCAAAAATCACTCAAGTTATAAAACCTTCACTTTCATGGAAAGATGTACATAGTAATGTATGGTGTGGTCCAAATGATTTGCTAATGTGGGGAAGAGCTTGTGGTCCTCTTTGGATTCCAGCATGAGGCATCAAACCTTACCATAGCGTGGCTGGGACTCAACCCAGTATAAGAAATGAAGAAAATGACCCTGCAGGACCCACAACCCCGGATGACGTGACTTCCTCGGATGACACAGGCCCCAGACATGACCTGGGGGATGCTGAAGAAGACAACTCAGGAGGTCGAGTGAATCCCGCTCCAGACACCGTTCACTCCCAACAGTGTGTTCCTTGTTATGCTGTTGTACACTGCAACTCTCGTAGGGTGTTAACCTTGTTTGTTCTCTCACTTTGCTGCTACCTGTACCTGCTACACTCCACTGGGCCCATCTTCTAGATATGCCTGTTTTCCGCCCTGTTACTTGGGCAGACACCCCCTTCCCAGCCTCTAACAATGTGACTGATTGGCTAGGAGGGATTAATATACCCCTGGTGGGGTCCCTCCGTAATGGCACACATTGGACTGAGGTGCCAAGTAACACTACATATCACACCTTGATTGGAAAAGAATAATACTGATTATACTCCTGTTTGTCTTATGTTATTTACAGGTTCTAGGGTGCAAAGCTGGAACACAAGCTGTAACTACTGTGCCAGTGAAACCTGTCGCTGCACACATCTGTACACTTCAATCAACAAAACCTAGTGCAAAAAAAAAATGAAAAAAAAACACAAAAAACAGAAAAGAGGGAGATGTGACGGATCACTCAGAGTGGTGGGAAAACTATAGGGAAAGGACGCAAACCTTCTGAAAGGTTGGAAGGTTCTGCAGAGCCCCTGGGGGAGAATAGCTGAAGGCAGCTGTTCTATAACTGAGGCAGAGGGCAAGGAGTAGTTACAGGGAGTGTGGGGGAGTTTATCTCAAACAAGCTTGTTTACTTATGTTGACCAGGAACTGACCTTTGATCATCCACGCACATGACTTCCAAATTCAGGGACATGTGTAACACCTGTTTGCCATAATTGATTAGGTTCCAGTCTTCTAAGGTTAACACCTGTTGGAGGGGACGTGCCTGTGAGCTGGCAATCTGGGCATTGTAAAACAATTTGTTTAGCTAGTCTTTGGGTACACTGAAATTGTTTAGATCAAGTTCTCCAATTTTGGTGAAAAAATCGATGTGATTGTGTGGCTTGGTCAAGCAGTGACGTCACGATCTGCAAATCTGCTTGATCATTGCCATGAGCCAGTGGGCCAGGCAGCAAGCTGTGGCCCCGAATGTGTGTGATAAAAACAGGATGTGTTTGTTGATCCAACAATTGCTGAAGTCAAAGAAAAAGAGCACACGGGGACTCAAGAGGGGACTTAATGAGAGCTGCTTCAAGGTTTTGCAATAAATAAACGGAGCAAGCAGAGCGAGCAGAGTCACTAACAATATTGATGGGCTGAACGGAAAAGGTTTCCAGGACCAATATTAGGGCTCCAACCTCAGCTCTCTGATCGAGTGAGGGAGTTACGTGGTTCCCACCAGATAGCTGCTTTTCTTCTGACTGCCTGCATTGCCCACTAACAGTCTCTATTAGCATTTTCATAAGCCAATTGCAACAATAAGATATCAGCAGCCTAGGCATGACTAATCTGTCTCTTAATTGCCACAGAAGATCCCTGTTGAACTCCACTTTCAGGAATCTGGTCCCAAGTCCTGCAGTCACATAAGGACACTTGTGCACAGGCTTGGGGGACAAAATTTAATTGTACATTGACACAGGGACCCCTCCCCTGGGTCTCAGCAGCCGTTGTGTTTTGCCCAGCCAGTTGATTTTGGTTGGCTTGTTGTTCTCACAACTCATCATATTCTGCCCTCCAGAGGAGGTATTGACTGGCCTCTAAAGTTGTTTTAGCTAGCACTGACCAGTGCCATGGGGTCATATGGAGATTATCTGCTATGGCCTCAGTTAATCCTTTCATAAATGGGCTAGCGGCTTAGTTTTCTCTAATGCTTTTCTTACCTCTTTGTAAGTATTGAAAGCAGTGGGTTCATGGACCTGATTACCTTGTGGATCTTGCATCACTGGGCAGGACAAATGCTCCCCTTCTAATGCCACTTGCCTAAGACAGGGTCCTCTAACTGTAGTGTATCCCTTGCCTTTTTTCCAATTTATTGGAGGAGGAGGCTCAGGGAAAGCCTCTCTCTCCTCTGTGGCACCTTTAGCCGGTAACGGAGGGGCTGGGGGAGGAGGAGGAGGTGATAAAGTAGATGATGGTTCTTCCTCCCCTCCCTTTTTAAGCTCTTCTGTGTAGAGTGGGGCCAAAGCAGCCCTAACTAAGGCCCATAACGTTAAAGATGTTACTGGGACCCGTTGCCCTTGTACATGATGTTGTTCAAAATTTATTCCCACTTGTTCCCAGAGCTCTAGGTCTAACGTGCCTTTTTCTAGGAACCATGGGTTACGGAAAACAACAGTTTTGATTAGGTCCCTTAATTGGGCCTCTGAGACTGAGGCTCTGCTAGGTTTAAGCAGCTGTTTTAATACTTTTATATATTGTTGCTGTTGAGCTGATAATTGTTTGTCCCATTACGAAACTCTAGCTTGAAAATCCCCTCAAACTTGGAAATCCCCAGCAGGCACCAATTACTTACTGTGCAGTCACTTCACATTTGTTTTTGAGGGTTCCCTCGCAATCCTTTGCAGCATTCCTCACACGGGGGCACCACCTGCTGGGTCTGTCCCACAGACCCTGGCAGACAGATGAAGTGAGTACTCAGACACAGGTATGCCGTGTAAGAGCTGCTGGGTGACCGCCTGACTCTAGTGGCCAGAGAGCAGTCCTGAGAAGCTGGAGCTGCTTGCTTTTATTCAGTGCAGGCACAATGCCGAAAACCTGGAGCAAACACAACCTGTAGGTAATTAACATTCATTGTTCCCCTTTCAGGGAACATCATGCAGATAATCAAAGGTCAGTTCCTGATCAACATAAGTAAACAAGCTTGTTTAAGAAAAATCCCCCACACTCCCTTGTACCTACTCTTTGCCCTCTGCCTCAGGGTTATAGAACAGCTGCCTGCAGTTACTGTCCCTCAGGGCTCTGCAGAACCCTCCAATCTTTCAGAAGGTCTGTGTCCTTTCCCTGTAGTTTTTCCCACCACTTTGACCAATCCCCCACACAAATTGTTGGGAAACTCTCAATAGCAAGCAATTAATGTCACTACAAATTATCATGCCAGCAGGTTAAGTAGTTCTTTCAGCACATTGAGCTCTCCCTTTCCAGAAGTCCCTTATTTCATTCACATACACTTTCACTAAACTTCAGCTGAGTGTCTGCTCTCCCCATAACCCTGCATTGGTCAGAGGGTGGAGAGAGAGACAAGTCATTGCTCCTGTCCTCATGGGACTCTATGGACAAGATCCAGAAAAGCTGGCTCAGTTTGTGAGAGGTAATGGCCAGATCGGTTTTTTTTTTTTTTTCTTTTGGATAAGGTGCCTACTTATGCTGATGTAGCCATATCACTACGTAAGAGACAGGACACACTTTTTTCATTTCCAATCAAATAAAACTTTAAATTTTCATATAGGATTTCCTTTGTCATAGGAGGAACCATTTGAATATCTTCAGTTACTTTTTAAGGGAAGGAGAAGGAAACACCTATTTTTTCCCAATGCCTGCATTTAGAATTTTTCAGAAGATAATTTAGAAAAAATGTGTATAAGAGCCAAGGAGCCTCCAAAGGGAAACCATTATATAGAAATCCACTTGAATTTTATATTGATCTTATATCCTGCAATCATATTCAACTTGCTTATTAGTTCTAGTAGCTTTTCTGTTGGTTCCATTTTTAAATAAATAATCATATTATCTGTAAAGAGAGTTTTCAGTTTGGATATCTTTTTTTTTTTCTTACTCTACTGTACTCGCTAGAACTCCTAGCACAATATTGAAGAGAAGTAGTGAAATTGGACATCCTTTTCTCATCCCTGTTCCCAGGGGGAAACCATCCAGAGTCTCATCATATATTATGACATTAGCTGTAGCTTGTCATAGATGCCATTTATTAAGTTGAGGAAGTTACTAGTTTGTTGATGGTTTTGATTAGTAATAGGTGTTGGATTTTGTCAACTACTTTATGTCCATCCATTGAGATAATCGTGTGTCTTTTCTTTTTAGTTTGTGATATGGTTTGGCTCTGTGTCCCTACCCAACTCTCATGTTGAATTATAATTCCCAGTGTTGGAGGTGGGTCTGGTGGAGGTGATTGGATCATGGGGTTGGTTTCTAATGGTTTAGCTCCATGCCCCTAGTGCTGTCTCATGATAGAGTTCTCACAAGATCTTTGTTTAAAAGCATGTAGCACCTCCCACTACTCTCTTCCTCCTGCACCAGCCTTGTAGGACATGTCAGCTTCCCCTTCACTTTCCACTGTGATTGTAAGTTTCCTAAGGCCTCTCACAGCTCATGCTTCCTGTACAGCCTGAAAAACCATAAGCCAATTAAACCTCTTTTCTTTATAAATTACTCAGTCTCAGGTAGTTCTTTATAGCAATGTTAAAACAAACTAAAACAGTTTGTTGATTTGTTGCATCACATTGACTGATTTTCTTACTTTAAACCAACCTTGCCTTCCCAGAACTTCACTTTGTCATAATGCATTTTTCCTTAGTATATATTGTTAGCATTCTATTTGATACATTTTTTTCATCTATCTCTATATTTTTGCATCTGTGAATGACATTTGTTTCGTAATTTTTTTCTTATAATATTCTCTTATCAGGGTAAATATTGGACTTATGAATAAATTAATAAGTATTCTCTCCTCACACACAGGCGGTCATTAGTACTTATCTGTTTACTCTAAGTCTCTCCTCCACAAATCTCCAGTGTTCTATCTCAGTGTAACTCTCTACACTCTGGTACTGTTCACTGCAATGTCCTCAAGACTACCAAGTTCTACCTGGGTTCTCCTCTGCACCACGGTCTAGAATCTCTCTGCAAACACTAAGCTAGAGCTATCACAGAGTTCATCTCACATTCCTTATCTCAGAGATCGTTGTTCATTGCTTTATGTTCAATAGCCTAAAAACTATCATTTCATATATTTTGTGTGACTTTCCAGCTGTTTCAAGGGAGAGGGTAAACATTACTTCTCTCACTTTATCTTGTTTCCAAGCAGAATCGGGGTCCAGAATTTTGAGTCTTAAAAGTCTTTTCTCTGACTTAACAGTCCTTTCCAAAGCAATGAGTGTGTCAGAATCCAAATCTTCAAATAGAAGAAGGATCATGAGATGAAATGAAATATGTAGAAGAAATAGCAGTTCATATTTTAAAATGTCATACCAACACAAATGCCTTTTATTTTCACACTTCAGTCTTGATCAGAAAGCCAAACTAGAAACACAGAGATAAGGTATACATTCCTATGATGTTTCCCAGTGATACATATGGGGAAAGCTCTCAATGACTAATGTAGATTTTGCAACAGACTTACATGAATTAAGATTGTTTAGAAAAGTATTATCCTCTCACCCAACCTGTTTTCTCTTCTGAAGCTGTGCACCTTTGTAGTTCAGAGTTTGAAGAAAGAATTTTCCAAGATCTTTAGCTTCAACATTATATAACCCTATATTAAGCTCTAATCAAAACTGCTAAGTTACAACAGTTTTCATAAAACCAGGAATACAGACTTAACTGATGCAGTAGACTGAATGGTCTCATAAGATTATGCATTTCTTATGGAAAGATTTGCAAACCTATGATAATAATCCTAGCATACAAGTGCAAGACACTTTACTGTGTCAACAGTAAGTTAGGCCAGTGTAGTGATCTTTGTTGGTAACCTTCCCAGCAACCATCATCATCTTTTGCTCCCAATAGAGTCAAAATCTTGTTCAAATGTCTACTCCTTTTGCACAGAACCATGAGCCTTGGGGTTATCTTCCTGGATGGGTGTGATGGTAATCCATCTCATTGGCATTGATTGGTTCACATGTGGATAGATGACTTAGTATTTTCCAGAAAAAAGGAAGTGTTTCTTTTGGGAAGTCCTTAGTGAAAAAAATTTAGTTCCACAGAAAGTTATAGGAAAGAAATAACTTCTCTTGTTCCATATCTAGATGTAATACCTGATACCACTACAACAGTCCTGCTACCTACTTGAGGATGAAGGAAATGCCTAGGATGGTAGACCAGAGAAAAGGAAAGAGCCTTAACATCACTGAACTTCCAAATCAATCAACTTGGTGGCCTATTGTAGGCTGAACTCTGTTACAACGCAAGATAAACTTCCTTTTTAAGATGATTTGAGTTGAGATTATATTTCTTTATTTGAAATTATCCAATCATACAAATTTTGGTAACATTCTCATTTCTAAAAAATAATCTTAGTTACTTATCTGACCCAACATAATTTCTAAGTGATCAAGCTAGTGATAGAACTTAGTTTTTCTGGCTTCAAGATTATTGGAGGACGGAGGGGAGGAATATCAGAAGTAAAATCTTTAAATAAAACAGGGGTGAATGACTGAAACAAAATTGCACTATGTGCTGGTAGAATTTTTTTAGAGCAATGGATAACATCTAATCCTTTATCTTATATTTTATCTTAGCCTTCAGTCAGGCTCTCATTCCAGTTGTTAGATTGAATTTTCAGAAAGGAGGCAAATTGAAAACGGAATTCTAACATTTTTTAAAATTTAACTCTCACTGTGTCCTTCTTCTCCTTGGTATCTCTGATTATTTGCTGGTTTTTAGGGACTGAGGTTAACTAAGTTTCAAGAATGTGACTTATATAACCCCCACATGGTTTCTGGCAACATTAAGACCTCACTTTTACTTGGAAACAATTGCCTCTGGTTTAGCCCTGATGTTCCCTCATAGGCAGAATGTCAGTTCCCTTGTTCATGCCATTACTCTCTAGAGTCTTCTAAATGGCCCACTCTACTCATTGGCTTCCCTGCGTCCTGTTGCCATTTGAGTTCACTGTTTGTAGATGTCATTTGAAATCACAGTTTAAGTTCTCTTTTCCTAATTTTAGAAATTTTCAGGCCAGGCACTGTGGCTCATGCCTGTAATCCCAGTGCTTTGGGAGGCCAAGACAGGTGAATCACCTGAGGCCAGGAGTTTGAGAACAGCCTGACCAACATAGTGAAACCCCATCTCTACTAAAAATACAAAATTAGCTGGGGGTGATGGCACATGCCTGTAATCCCAGCTACTTGGGAGGCTGAGGCAGGAGAATTGCTTGAACCCAGGCAGTAGAGGTTGCAGTGAGCTGAGATTGCACCAGTGCACTCCAGCCTCAGCAACAAGAGTGAAACTGTCTCAAAAAAAAAAAAAAAAAAAAAAAAAATCCAGTCACCAGATAGCCAAGGTAGTGAATTCCTGATTATGAATGCTCATATATTTGTGAGTGGCAAATTCAAGTTGTAATAGAGAGTTAAGCTAGACGATTCTTTCATTTTTCTCCCTGTAATGGAAAATTCAGAAAGATCCTACGTGCATGAGACGACAGTGGGCGGGGAGAGTTGATTAACATTTTCCTATCCTATTTGCGAATTGACATGTTTTCCATAAAATATATCTCATTTCTGAAGAAATACTAATATTTGAGCAAAATAAAAAGTTATCTTTTGATTCTTAATCATTTTTAGTCTTTAATTTCCTGAAACTATCTTATATTCATGCTACAAACAATTTAGTTCATTTTAAGAATACATTGATTTATGGAAGCAGCAAGTAGAGAACATTGATTTGCAATTTCAGGAGCTTGAACTGAAAGCTGTTGATTACTGAGCCCTATTTGTAACCCAGAGGAGAATTTTGAAACCTAATTTTTGGAACTTTTGAACACAAGTCACTCCCACTAACTTCTACTGCCAGTGAGATGTTGGGAATTAAGTATGCATAGTAGTAATCTAAATTTCCTTCTGATGATGAATAGTAACTTAGTCTGTGTCTTTTGGGTGTGGCCCCATGACTTGACTTAAAGCAGAGTTTACAATTCATAAGCACACGATCTTAAAAGTGTCTTCCCTAAATTACAAGTTTCTGCTCTTCAGTTCTAATACGGTCAAACTTGTCTCAAGTGAAAATTCCTTTAACCCGTTTTCCACTTTTGCTTGACACTCAGTGACACGTGATGGCCCTGACAGGTTTTCCTCAATAACTGACAGCAGGTAAAATGGTCTGCATGGAAACTTCACATTTTCCATGTGGAGTTTGATTAGGGGAGGCTGATTAGGGGCATGAGAGGGCCAACCTCCACAATCCAACAAGTCCCCTGAGGTTGAGATTTGGATTCTGAAGGGATTCCTTCAATGCTTGTCTATATACAAAGAATGTAGCCACCTGAACTCGAGAAGGCAGATGAGAAAAACAAAATTCACCCTAAGTTATTACTAACTTCAAAGACTATGGAGTGAAAGCCCAAGTATAGAATAATGGGGTTGGAATTTAAAATGTCTTACGTCTAGAAATTTATGTTTTACTCTAGTTCTTTTCTCTTATTTTTATTTATTTATTTACTTATTTTTGAGACAAGGTCTTGCCCTGTCACTCAGGCTGGAGTGCAGTGGTACGATCTTGGCTCACTGCAGCCTTGACCTCCTGGACTCAAGTGATCTTCTTGCTTTAGTCTCTGCAGTAGCTGGGACTACAGGTGTGCACCACCCTGCCTGGCTAATTTTTTAATTTTTCTTTTTTTTGGGGGGTGCGGAGTTTTACTCTTGTCGCCCAGGCTGGAGTGCAATGGTGTGATCTCAGCTCACTGCAACCTCTGCCTCTGGGGTTCAAGCGATTCTCCTGTCTCAGTCTCCCAAGTAGCTGGGATTACAGGCACCCGCCACCACACTCAGCTTATTTTTGTATTTTTTAGTAGAGACGGGATTTCACCACGTTGGCCAGGCTGGTCCTGAACTCCTGACCTCAGGTAATCCACCTGCCTTGACCTCTCAAAGTGCTGGGATTACAGGCATGAGCCACCGCGTCCGGCCTAATTTTTCTTTTGTAGAGATAGGGTCTCGCTATGTTGACCAGGCTTGTTTCAATCTCCTGGCCTCAAGAGATCCCCCAGCCTTGACCTCCAGGGTAACTGGGACCACAGGCAGGAACCACCATGCTCAGCTAATTTTTGTGTGTGTTGGGGGCGGGCAGTTTGTAAAGATGGGGTGTCGCTATTTTGCCCAGGCTGCTTTAAACTCTTGGGCTCAAGTGTTCTTCCTGCTTCGGCCTCCCAAAGTGCTGGGATTAAAGATGTGAGACTAATTTATTTCTTAAAACAGGAACACTGCATTACACTGTTAGTAGAAATCCAGTAGTACCTACCGTCATAGGAAGTAACTACAGGAAATAAGTAATGTGCAAATTAATGTGATAAAATGTTACAAAATCACAGCTATTCTTTTCTACAGAGGCTTCTGAGTCTGGGTTTGGCTCTCTCTCTAAAACATATTACAAATTCACTGACACCAAATAGTCTCTCTCTCTTATGTAATCAAAAGGTCTGAAGGACAATTGAAATGGAAATACGTGATTTAATGTTATTTAAGGAGGCATCTGGTGCCACCTAAAACCTAAAGTCGCCCAGCATTGATGCAGGCGTGTGTGTCTTCTGCCCTGGGAAAGACTGATGTGGTCTAACAGCTTCATTTTACTGATGAGATTTTAGCACAGAGGATGTGATTTATTCAAGGTCTTTGGCAAAAGAAGCACCAGAATACAAGTCTTCAGTGTTTAAGTTCACAATCATTTAGCTATACCTCAGCAATTTCTAAAAATACCAAGAAGAATATGAACAGACACTTCTCAAAAAGAAGACATTTATGCAGCCAACAAACATATGAAAAAAAAGCTCATAATCACTGGGTCATTAGAGAAATGCAAATCAAAACCACAATGAATTACCATCTTGCGCCAGTTAGAATGGTGATATTAAAAAATCAGCGAAACACAGATGCTGGACTAGATGAGGATTGTGGTGGAAATTAGGAATGCTTCTTACACTGTGGTGGGAGTGGGAAATTAGTTCCAAACCATTGTTGAAGACCACTTACAATTTCCTCAACGATCTAGAACCAGAAAATACCATTTGACCCAGCAGGTCCCATACTGAGTATATACCCAAAGGATTATAAATCATTTTACTATAAAGACACATGGGCACACGTATGTTTATTGCAGCACTATTCACAATAGCAAAGGACTTGGAACAACCCAAATGGGCCCATCAATGATAGACTGGATAAAGAAAATTGGCACATATATACCATTGGAATACTATGCAGCCATAAAAAATGAGGTTTGTGTCCTTTGCAGGGACACGGATGAAGCTGGAAACCATCATTCTCAGCCAAACTAACACAGGAACAGAAAACCAAACACCGCATGTTCTCACTCATAAGTGGAAGTTGAACAATGAGAACACATGGACACAGGGAGGGGAACATTACACACTGAGGCCTGTCAGGGGGTGGGGGCTAGGGGAGGGAGAGCATTAAGAGAAGTACCTAATGTAGATGACGGATCAATGGGTGCAGCCATCTACCATGGCACATGTATACCTATCTAACAAACCTGCAATTTCTGCACATGTATCCCAGAATTTAAAAGTATAATTTTTAAAAAAAGAAAAATAAAGAAATAAAGAAATAAAGAAATTCTGAAATCTTGAGATTACAATACAAATTACATGGATGTGTGCTAGAACAATCTATGTACATGAGCATTCTATGCCCAGCAATGTGGAGAGACATCAGTTTTTGGAAAAGAAATGGGTTGGTGTGGTGACTCATGCCTATAATCCCAGCACTTTGGGAGGCCAAGGCGGGTGGATCACGTGAGGTCAGGAGTTCAGGACCAACCTGGCCAACATGATAAAACCCTGTCTCTACCAAAAATACAAAAAAAAATAAAAAAATTAGCTGGGTGTGGTGGTGGGCCCCTGCAATCCCAACTACGTGGGAGGCTGAGGCAGGAGAATGGCTTGAACACAGGAGGTGGAGGTTGCAATGAACCAAGATTGCGCCATTGCACTCCAGCCTGGGCAACAAGAGTGAAACTCTGTCAAAAAAACAAAACAAAACAAACAACAGCAACAACAACAAGAAGCACAGAAATGGTACTTGTGAAGTTTATAACCTGATAGCAAAAATAGGTCATTCCAAAACATTGATTTGTAATTTCAGAAGCTCTCACTGAAAGCAGTTGATTCCCGAGCCTTATTTGCAATCCAGAGGAAAATTTTGAAACCTAACTTTTGGAGCTTTTGAACACAAGTCACTCTCACTAACATTTTTTTTTCCTGTCACTGAATAACCAACCACCGTAAACTACATGGTATAAAACAGGGAACAGCAAAGAAAGCCCAAAGCCAACATCTGATTGGCTGTCAGATTTTGTAAATAAAGTTTTATTGAAACACAGCCACACCCATTATTTTCTATGGTATATGCTTGCTTTTTCACTATAATGGCAGAATTAAATAATTGCAACAGAGACTGAATGACCCTCAAAGACAAGTATTTCCCGGCTGCTCCTTTACAGCAAGAGCTTGCAATCTCTTGGTGGAAAACAATAAAATATGTTTGAGCCAACTTAAGTGCCCAGTACTGTGCTGGGGTAAAGACAGACACTGATATATAAACAGACCTAATGTCTGTTCTTGCAAAGTGTACACTCAAAGACCCAGCTTTGGGGGGTTTTTTTGTTTGTTCATTGTTCTTTTCTTAGCACCATCACCAATAAATACATGCAAAACTAAGAACTTAACGATATAGAGAAAGCATGTTGCTCACTCCAAATGTAATAAAGTCCATTGCCTGGATGCAAATGCTTCTGGTGGGTGTTGATTCATGATTTTCATTCACTAAAATGATCCTGCACCTTCGCCTCGGTTTCTCCACTGTGAAACAGAATCCTTTCTTTCTCTGAACATGTTAGCATTTGGAACTGGCAGATCATGGTAGTACCTGGAGGTGAAGAAAGACTTGCTTCATTTCTGCCTATAGAAAATCGTTGTGTCTTCAAGTAAAATTTGATTTTTTTTCCTTATATTTCCAAATAGACTTTATGATTGTATTTAGGATTGAAAGTCATCACATAAAACATTAAAATGATCCTGACCTCTTAGTCTGATACAAAAGCAACTTGTCTATTCACGGACTCTGTTTGCATATATAACACTGATTAGCTAACTGTGAACGGTATCCATGCACCATTACTGCATCATGGCCTCCAGCCTTTCTTGGGAGAAAAAAATTATACTTACTTTTTCCCTATCACTGGTTTCCTTCCTAAAATTGTAATTCAAATCTGCACTTTTAATTCCTTGCAGAGCTGAGACATTAGTGGTGGGTGGAAAGACATCCATCGGTCTTAGGCTGATAATGCCCTTAATATGCCGGGGGCTTTGTGAGCTGTGGCTTATGATCAATGATGCAAGTTCGTTCTTCCACACCTCTAGGCTCAGACGTGAAGTCCATGTCGTAAGTAGTGAGAGCTGGTCCCTGTGGTCTTAAGTTAAAAGGTTTGCTAAAAACACTAAGAACCAGCAGCTACTGGCCCACCAGGCCAAAGGCACGGCATGGAGACCACTCCTCAAATCCCAGATCAAATCTGGAGGGTTTAGCCTGATGTCTGTAGGTTACATTGGTTCTCAAAGTTCTGTTTCTAAGCCTCTTTGCTTCTTTCAGTGTTGATTTATGCAATGTTAAAAACTCAATTGAAATAGTTGCTAACATAAAAATAAAGAGATTTCAAATCAAATGTAAGATTTCTGGTATCTCTTGAAAAAATCAGAGTACCTGTTAATACATGGACCTCCTGTCTTAATGATGACAAGGTCACTCTCCTTTTGCCTTTGACATCTGGCCACTGTCCCCTCCTTTAGCTGAAGCTCGCAGGCATTTTCATATGCCTGATTCTAAAGTTGTACACGTGCAAAACATTCATACTTACCGATGTGGTTTGGCTGTGTCCCCACCCAAATCTTACCTGGAACTGTAATAATCCCCACATGTCAAGGGTGGGGCCAGGTGGAAATAATTGAATCATGGAGACCTTTTCCCCCAAACTGTTCTCATGGGAGTGAATAAGTCTCATGAAATCTGATGGTTTTATAAATGGGAGTTCCCCTGCACAAGCTCTCTTGCCTGCCACCATGTAAGACATGCCTTTAATGAACTCAAACCTCTTTTTCTTTATAAATTACTCAGCCTCAGATATGTCTCTGTCAGCAGCACGGGAAAAGACTAACACACTTACATATCTAATCAGGGCCCATTTACTTTTCAGTAATGTTATTTACAATGCCTTCTTTCAAAAACAAATAAATAAGCAAACATCATTTGGGGATGCTCACAGCCACTTGGCAGTTACTCCCCATGTTGGCAGCAAGCATTCTGGGGTCAGCCTTTCTGGTGTAAAACCTGGCCTTGATGCTTGTACACCTGTGTGGCAGCCGGCAAATCCGCTGCTTCTCTCTCTAACAGTTTCCTCATCTGTGGGGAAATGGGAATAATATTAACATATACTTTGTAGAGTTACTGCAAGGGATTCATGGGATAATTTGTATGAAGCGCATAGGGCACAGCTTGGAAGAACAGAACCTCGTGACACAGGTTGGCAGTTGCTACTGTTATAACCACCATTACCTTACCACAAATGACCTCCTGCAAGTGACTGCTGTTCTCCATTCTTCTTTCCCATGACTGACTTTCGCCTGCACTCTGCTGGGCACCGAATCACACTCTAAACTGCTTTACAGACTCTAGCTGAAGTGATTTCACCACAAATAAGATCATGTTGTCTAGATACTTCAGCAGCCTTACGTCTTTCTTTTGCTCTTTTAATGAAGACAGTGCAACCCAGTGGAGTCCATGATGCCCAGTGTGGTCTGGTGCTTGTCCCTCTCCAGCCTCAGCTCCTCTCTGCCCCAGCTCCCTTTGTGGTTCCATCCGCAGGAACCTTCTTTGGGTTGCTGGTATCCACACGGACTCTGTGCCCCAGGCCTTTTGCTCATGTGGTACTCCTTTTGTGGGTGCTCTCCTTTCCCCTCTGTACCTCCTAAATATCTACTTGTTCTTCTCTTGACAGCTCGGTGATGTAAGATATTTCTTCTCAGTCCCTTTGCAAGCTGGGGACCTCCAGCTGGCAATGTCCCACCAGGCCCCACTTAGCCATGCTGGCGTACCCCTGCTCACCTGTGTTATAGCTTGTACCCGCATTCAGTGGTTCCCAAGCTCTTGTTCCACACCCAAGAAGAATGAGGATATGTGGGACATTGAAGGGAAGAGGGCAGAGAAGAATTTTATTGAGTGACAGAACAGCTTTCAATGGAGAGAGGGCATGTTGGGGATGGTCCCTGACCCCAGCAGTTGGGTGATTCTCGCCTCCCCGTGTAGCTGCATCTGGGGGTTTTATGGCCCTAGGTGATATTGGAAAAGGCAACATTCGATTGATTAAAAGGCATTATTCAGAAAGAATCAATCAGGAAAGGGCAGGCAAACAGGAACAGAAGTTCTCACTCTGGGTCATGGGTTGCATTTGGGATCAGCAGTCTGGGCTTTTGGCCTTCATTCTGTTTTTGGCTTGAAGGTGGGGTTTCAACTGAGATCCATCCCTGTCTGTCTAGGCATTTTGCTGCCTCCTGTCACTAACACTGGTAGACACATTCCCGCAGAAGCTTCCTTGACATCCCAAAGGGATGCAATCTTCCCTCTTCTGCTATTAGGGGACCATGTGCTGCTCCCTAGCAGCTCTTATCACTGATAAAAAGATAAGTTTCATGTTTGGCTCTGAGATCATTTGTTTATTTTTCCTTTATTATACTGGGGCAGAGGCCAAGTCAAGTTTCACACACACTTGTGTCCTCAGGACCCAGCATAGAGCTGGGGCCCAGTAAACATGGGACCAAAGGAACAACTGACAGGGGATGACTTGCATTTAATTAAATCAGTTGAACTCATTTAAATCCTAAGTGAAGCTCTTTGTAATGCAAATCGCTGCCAACGATTTATTTGTAATGTTAGTTTCATTTTCACATAGCAAGTTACTAGCAGTGAATTATGTCCCCAATGCTAGTCTTTTGGGAAATAAATGAACTAATTCTAGTTTAGTTGGGGTTTCTCACCTTAAAAATAGCTCCACATTTCATGTGCCACTAACAGTTTTAAACGAAGTAATTTGGTTCTGTGTTTGCCCTGAAGAGAGCAATCTTATTCTACGTGACAGTCTTGAAGAATGATCCTGGTGAAGTGATTTTTTTTCTCTTTCCCTCCTTACCCCATGTACCCCAAAGCTTAGAGATCTATAATTGAAATGACAATGGTCCCCCAAAAGTCTTCATGTCCTAATCCCTGGAACCTGTGATTATATTACTTTCAGTGGCAAAATGGGATTAAGGTTGCGGATGGAATTAAGGTTAGATGGGGAGATTATCCTAGGATTATCCTGATTAAGGCCGGGTGCTGTGGCTCACATCTGTAATCCAGCACTTTCGGAGGCCAAGGTGGTTGGATCACTTGAGGTCAGGAGTTCAAAACCAGGCTGGCCAGCATGGTAAAACCCCATCTCTACTAAAAATACAAAACAATTAGCTGGACGTGATGGCAGGCACCTGTAATCCTATCTACTCAGGAGGCTGAGGCAGGAGAATCGCTTGAACCTGGGAGGTGGAGGCTGCAGAGCCAAGATCTTGCCACTCCACTCCAGCCTGGGTGACAAAGCGAGACTCCGTCTCAAAACAAAAACAAAATGATTATCCTGATTATTCAGGTGGTCCCAGTGTAATCACAAGGGTCCTTAAAAGTGGAAAGGGAGGCAGAAGAGGGAGGACAGAGGGATGGCAGCATGAGACAAACTTAGCTAGGAGTTGCTGGCTTTGTAGATGGAAGGGGCCAGGAGCCAAGGAATACAGGCAGCTGCTAGTGTAGCAGTCTTTTTCTCCTTACCTCAGCTAGGTCCAAGTTCTTGTCTCACGACCAGGAAAATTTAGGCTCATGGACACCAGAGAGTGATTGGAGTAGAATTTATTAAGCAAAAGGAAAATTTTCAGTGGAGATGGAATGAGAGGGGTGGTTCCCCCACCCAAAGGCAGGAAAGTCCCCCATGTGGCTGCATCTGGGGCCTTTTAAGGATTCAGAATGGAGAGTTCGTGCTGATTGGTTTGTGAGTGTGCAAAAAAGGTTAAGGCAAAGACACCACTCAAAAGTGGGCAGAACAGTGCAGAAAACAAGTTAGGAAAGGGTAGATATATGTAAAATAGGTAAAGGGTGGGGATCAATCAGAGGAAAGTTCACCAGATGAGAAGATGAGTTCTCAATCTGGTCTGAGGATTTAACTTGTGGCTTGGTTTTTAGGCCTTACACTGTCTTCGGCTTGGAGATGGGGTTTCACAAAGGACCTGCCCCTATCTGCTTAGGCATTTGGCTGCCTCCTGCCTCTCTCACTACAAGCTGGAAACCCCAAGAAAACAGATCATCCCCTGTAATGTCCAGAAAGAAACACAGTCCTACAGACACCTGAGCTTTAGCCCAATGAGCTCTGTGCAACACTTCTGCCTTTCAGAATTCTAAGTTAATAAAGTTAAGTTTTAAGTCACTAAATTGGCAGAAATTTCTTACAGCAGCAATAGGAAAATAATCCAGGTACACCACATGTTACTGCATCTCACTTTATTGTGCTTCCCAAATATGCATTTTTTACAAATCGAAGGTTGTGGCAACCCTGCCTCAAGCAATTCTACAAGTGTCATTTTTTTCCAACAGTGTTTGCTCACTTCAAACTCTGTGCCACCTTTTGATACCTCTCACAATATTTCAAACGTTTTCATTATTATTATCTCCGTTACGGCGATCTGGGATTGGTGATGGTACTACTGAAATTGTTTTGGGATGCCACAAATGGCACCCACACAAGATGATCAATTTAATTGATAAATGTATGTGTTCTGACTGCCTCACCAAGCCGACATGTCCTTGTCTCTCTTCCTCTCCTCAGGTCTCTCTATTCCCTGAGAAAAAAGAATCCTGAAATTAGGCCGGTTAATAACTCGACAACAGCCTGCCTGCATTCAAGTGAAAGAAGAGTTGGATGTCTCTCACTTTTAATCAGAAGCCAGAAAAGATTAAGCTTAGTGAGAAAGGCCTGTTGAAAGCCAAGATAGGCTTAAATCTAGGCCTCTTATGCCAAACACCCAAGTTGTAAATACAAACAAAAAGTGTTTGAAGGACATTAAAAGTGCTACTCCAGTGAACACACGAATGATAAGAAAGCAAAACAGCCTCCTTGGTGATATGGGGAAAGTTTTAGTGGTCTGGCTAGAGGAACAAACCAGCTACAACATTCCTTTAAACTGAAGCCTAGCACAGGGCAAGGCCCTGACTCTCTTTAATTCTATGAAGGCTGAGAGAAAAGAGGAAGTTACAGAAGAAAAGTTGGAAGCTAGCAGAGGTTAATTCATGAGGTTTAAGGAAAGAAGCCATCTCTAGAACTTAAAGGTACAAGGTGAAGCAGCAAGTGCTGATGGAGAAGCTGAAGCAAGTTATCCAGAAGATCTAGCTAAGACCATTGATGAAGGCTACATTAAACAACAGATTTTCAATGTAGACAAAACAGCCTGCTATTGTAAGAAGATGTCATCTAGGACCTTCATAGCTAGAGAGAAGTCAATGCCTGGCTTCAAAGCTTCAAAGTACAGGCTGATGCTCTTGTTAGGAGCTAATGCAGCTGGTGACTTTAAGTTGAAGCCAATACTCCATTCTGAAAATCCTAGGGCCCTTAAGAATTATGTTGAATAGACTCTGCCTGCATTCTATAAATTCTATAAATGAAACAACAAAGGCTAGGTGACAGGACATGTGTTTACAGCATGCTTACTGAGTGTTTTAGGCCTGTTGTTGAGACCTACTTCTCAGGAAAAAAGATTCCTTTCATATTACTGTTCATTGACAATGCACTTGGTCACCCAAGAGCTCTGATGGAGATGTAAAAGGAAATTAATGTAGTTTTCATGTCTGCTAATAACAACATCCATTCCACACCCCATGGATCAAAGAGTAATTTTGGCTTTAAAGTTTTATTATTTAAGAAATACATTTTGTAAGGATATAGGTGGCTTAGATGGTGATGCTTTTGATGGATCTGGGTAAAGTAAATTGAAAGCCTCTGGAAAGCGTGCACCTTTCAAGATGTCATTAAGAACATCTATGATTCATAGGAGGAGGTCCAAATATCAACACTAAGAAGAATTTGGAAGAAGATGATTCCAACCCTCATGCATGACCTTTGAGGGATTCAATGCCTCAGTAAAGGAAGTGACTGCAGATGTGGTAGAGATAGCAAGAGAGCTAGAATTAAGAGTGGAGCCTGAAGATATGACTGAATTGCTTACATTTCACGATAAAACTGTAACAGATGAGAAAAATTGCTTCTTATGGGTGAACAAAGAAAATGGTTTCTGAGATGGAATCTACTCCTGGGGAAGATGCTATGAACATTGTTGAAGTGACAACAAATAATTTACAATATTATATAAAGTGAATTGATAAAGTAGCTGCAGGATTTTCCAGGATTGACTCCAATTCTGAAACAAGTCCTACTGTGGGTAAAACGCTATCAAACACCAATGCATGCTACAGAGAAATTTTTTGTGTAAAGAAGAGTTGATCTATGTGGCAAACTTCTCTGTGGTCTTATTCCACAAAATTGCCACAGCCACCACCCTGATCAGTCAACCACTATCAACATCTAGGCAAACCCCTCCATCAGCAAAAAGATTATGATTGGTTGAAGGCTCAGATGAGCATTAGCATTCTTTTAGCAATAAAGGGATTTTTAAAATTAAGGTGTATTTGTTGTTTTTTTTAAGACATAATGCTATTGCACACTTCATAGACTAGGATATAGTGTGAAGACAACTTTTAAATGCACTGAGAAACCAAATAAATTTGTGTAACTTGCTTTATTGCAATATTCAGTTGATTGTGGTAGTCTGGAACCAAGCCCACAATATCTCCAAGGTATGCCTGTGCAAGGTCTACACCAACAATTCATACAGCAAAGTCATGAAATCTACTCTGTAGGTCAGATTAAGGTTTCCCTGTCAAGTGATTGTGCCCAAATGAAATTAATTCTTTCTTCCTTTACAAAGGCTTTACAGCACATTGTACACCTAATAAAGCAGATTCTCTAAACTGCCTCTCTAACATTCCTCCTCTACTTTTTTGTTGGCTTTACAGAACCCTTATTTTATTCTGAACATTATATGCCTAGCTTAATTTTTTTCCATCACCCCATTCTTCCTTGCACCTGGGGTGGCCAGTTGATCCCATTCTGGCCCATGAGACACTGTCATAAGTTTATGGAAGGGTGGTAGTTCTGGAAATGGTTTTGCTGTCCTAATAAAGTGCAAGACATGACTGTCAGTACTCCTTTTACATTCTTCTTCTTCTTTTTTTTTTTTTTTTTTTGGATGGGAATGTGATTGCTGGAGCTTCAGCAGCCATTTGCAACTATGAGGAAAATGTCCATAAAATTGAAAAGACATTCACCCAGATTATACTGAGGAGATACTAAAGTAAACCAAAACATCTCTACATGTATTGATATAAGGAAAACAATTCTCTATGTATGCTATTCAGGTTATCCTATTGCAATTGTGATTGATATCCAATAGCACAGTACAACACTCACCACAGTGTACAGTCATTACAGAGAATAATGGAAATGTCCATCTCTTCTATTTGAGTTTAAGTTCTTGGCAGGCATCCTCCATTCCTCTGCATTGCTCAAAGTCCCCAGCACAGTATCTGCTCTGCTTTCTTAAGTCAATGGTGAGAAATATCCACGTTGATTGAGTTATCTACAAGAATACTGAAAATTATCCTAGGAATCTAATTCAACAAGAATTTATAAACCCTTGCTGTGTGCGAATCATTGTTCCCGATTCTGGACTTAACAGGGGGATAAAGTACTGCTCCTACCCTAAAAAAATTCACAGTGTCCTGGAGAGAAAAAACAGTTTCTCAAATACAAAGTGATAAGTGCCGCAATAAGGGTATGTAAAATATAGCAGTAACACACCATTGACAAAGGTGTTTGTCATTAACTGCTTTCAGCTATAGCAAATGCAGTCTCAACATGCTTATTCAAAAGAGTTTCATTATGTCCATTAGGAAGACTGAAAACCAAGTGGTTCTCCGAGCGTGTTGACTCAGTGGCTAAACCACGACAACAGGGGCTGAGATCCTCAGTTTCTCTGTTGAAGTTCGTGATGGTTTCCTCTACAGGTTGGTAGCCAGAGGGTGGCAGAAGTTCCAGGAGCTCCATAGAGATATGGCAATATGCACAGAACTGTTTCCTTCTTTCTCTGGCTGTCCCTCGGGAGAAAGGAACATTTTCCTAGAATTCCATAGCAGAATTCCCCTCCCACCTTATTCATCAAAGTTGGGAGCTGGGTGAGGAAATGGGATTACCTTGGTACAAATCAAACTCATGCTGGTGCCAGACTGAGGGGTCAGGTCCCCAGAGGCACATGGATGTGGTCAGAAAGAGGGGGGTTGCCTTCAGTTAGGAAGAAAGGCAAGGGTAATGGGTTGTGGGAAAGCAACTCACACTTTCCACTATGGACATGAAGTTCTGTGGAGATTCAGCATTTGGTAGTTGGGTAGTTTGTTTAAATTACAAACATTTAGTAGTATACTTACAGACCGGGTGTGGTGGCTCACACCTGTAATCCCAGCACTTTGGGAGGCTAAGGTGGGTGGATGACTTGAGGCCAGGAGTTCTAGACCAGCTTGACCAACGTGGTGAAACCCCATCTCCACTAAAAATACAAAAATTAACTGGGAGTAGTGGTGGTCGCCTGTAATCCCAGCTACTTGGGAGGCTGAGGCAGGAGAATTGCTTGAATCCAGGAGGCCGAGTTTGCAGGGAGCTGAGATCATGCTACTGCATTCCAGTCTGGGTAACAGAGCAAGATTCTGTCTCAAAACAAACAAACAAAAATAGCACATTTACATTTAATAGTTAGTTTGTTTAAACTACAAAACATTAGGGAATGAGTTATAGTGAGTCACCTCAAAAGTTACAAAGCTGTCATTTGCTTGTACCTATTTTTTAGTATTTTGGAAATTTCTACACTGACTCCTCATTTTTCCGTGTCTCTTTTTTCTTTTTTTTTCCTTTTTTGGAGATAGAGTCTTGCTTTGTTACCCAAGCTGGAGTGCAGTGGCGTGATCTCAGCTCACTGCAACCTCCGCCTTCCAGGTTCAAGTGATTCTCCTGCCTCAGCCTCCCAAGTAGCTGGGATTACAGGTGCGGGCCACCACACCCAACTAATTTTTGCAGTTTTAGTAGAGACTAGGTTTCACCATGGTGGCAAGGCTGGTCTCGAACTCTTGACCTCAAGTGATCTGCCCACCTCGGCCTCCCAAAGTGCTGGGATTACAGGCATGAGCCAACGCACCCAGCCTCAGTGTGTTTTTTAATATAATAAAGAAACTGAAGAAGTATCATAGTTTTAAGAAGAAAAGTATTTTCAAGCGGAAACTAAAGATTATTTCAACGTAATCCTGTCTGCTTCTGGAAGAGTGTGAAGATTATTCTAAAAAAATTCAATTAAGCAGTTCAATTAGCCAGCATGTATTTGAGAATTTACTATGTACTAGACAAGTTGGCATTTGAAAATTTAAACGTAAGGAAAAGGGTCATGCTGACTGTCATTTCTTCCACATGCACAATTTAGAAAATTGATGCCACTTTATCAAACCACAGCTATTTGCTGCATCCCTACTATGTGCAAGGCATGTTCCTAGAAGTGCTGACAATTTGAGAAATACATTTCAATAGGGATAAACAAAATGATTTTAAAATGTATTTGCTTTGATGGATGAGTTGATTATCGATTGAGATCAAGTTATTTAAGATTCAGTTTAAGGAGGAAGCTATAAATACTTAGGATTCTTGAAGCTGAAAGTGCTTGAGCACACAGAATTGAAAGGAAGGATGAGGAGTCATTTAGCGCTTACGTAGGGAGAAAATAGAAATTAGACACTATCCCAGCAGTATCAGTTCTCCCAGGAAAAACTACCAGGCTTGCTCCTTGCCCCTGAGGTTTGCGGTCTCCAAAGTGTTTCTTCATCCCTAATAATCCAATGTCTAAGGGGCTCCATTTACATAAAACATAATGTGACGATGCTCCTAGAGTCACATAACCAAGTGACCTGCCTCTACCACACACACCAAAATGCTCTAAATTCGCCTCCCTGGCACAGAGGTATTGAAGGAACCTGCAGTTTGCCACCTGGAATATCCACATCACCAGACTCACAGCTGGCCCCGACCTGACCTCATTAAAAACACTCCAGTAAATGGATTCCTCAATCAGCCACCTGACCTAGACCTCAGCGTGCTGCCCTGTCCCCTGTGCTTGCCTCTCCATCCTAAAACCTTGCAAGGACTGCAGTTTTCTAGGAAGCCAGCAGCTTAAATGCTTCCATAGCTTCTCCATTCTGAACCCAATACCAGACACCTCTTTTGCACTTAGCAGCTGTGAGGTCCTCAGGCAGATGGGTGGAACCCAGAGGGTGCAAGTAGAAACCAAGACTTGTTAGTGTCTGGTTTTAATATTGGGAAGGACCCTGGATGTCATGCAATAGCCTCTCATTCAGATTCAAAGAGGAGACATGGGGGGCCCAACCTCACAGCCTCTGCCTCTGAACTACAATTGGGAATTCTTTCTACTACTGCTGAATTTCCCTATGCAGGTAGGGGGTGGGGGAAGTTCAGGTGTCCCGGGTAAGAGGACATGATATCTTCATTTCAGCCATTGGACAGTTTCTTTTTCAGCAAACATCCTGTGTCTCTGGGACAGAGCACTTGGGCTGTGCTCAGAAGAAGGGCCCAGACCTTCTACACATGGCTTCATGGAGAGATGACACTACAGATCCGGTCACATTCTGCCTTCTCCTCCCTGTTTCTTTTTTCTTTTCTTTTTTTTTTTCTTTTCTTTTTTCGATGGAATCTTGCTCTGTTTCACCCAGGCTAGAGTGCAGTTGTGCAATCTTGGCTCACTGCAGCCTCCACCTCCCGGGTTCAAGTGATTCTCCAGCCTCAGCCTCCCGAGTAACTGGGATTACAGGTGCATACACCACCACGCCCAGCTAATTTTGTATTTTTAGTAGAGACAGAGTTTCACCATGTTGGCCAGGCTGGTCTCGAACTCCTGACCTAGGGTGATCCACCCACCTCTGCCTCCCAAATTGTTGAGATTACAGGTATGAGCCACCACACCTGGCCATCCTTCCTGTTTCTTGAATTTCCAAAGCAAAAGATTTTGTTCAGGTTTTACCCAGGGACTTTTTGAGATATAGAAGATAGGTGATGCCAACAATTAGTTGTGATTCGGATCAGGGACTAATAAGATAAAGTGACATTCTCTCAGATTCAAAAAGTGATTCAGAAAAACACACAATTGCAGGTGCTGGGTCTCCAGGCTCTTCCCCAGGTGCCTGGATTCCAACTTTTGTAGCCTAAATGTTCAACTGACATAACAGGCCATTTCTGTGAAGGTTTGCCAGGGAAGAAAGTACAAAGCCAGGCAAACATTGTGGTTGCTACCACTTATGTTTTCCCTAAAATAGTATGCAAACTTAATGCGTATGTGAACCAGGCCCTCCCCCTTCAGCTCCCGGTTCCATTGCTGTTGGGGTCTGGGGTTTCTGGCTTGAAAATGACGTATCTTACAATTAAACAGGGCCAGTCCAAAAGCTTTTCTTACTAGCAGCCTGAATGAACACTCTGGCCAAAATCATTCTGCTATTTTTCTAATACATGCTTAGATGCCATATTCCAATGTATTCCAATCTCTAGAACCAGACAGTACTAGTCAAATCCCTAACACCAAGGTTTCTTTACTCATATAAATTCACACAGGCACAGTTAGCTTGAGATTTGGTTTTGAACACCTGGGCTGGTGGGGGCAGGGAAGGGGCTTGTATGACTATTTTCCCTAACTGTCCATTTCAATTAGGTCTCTCTGGATCCTTTAGAGAAATCAGCAATTGTTACAGTAGGTGCAGACTGAGAGACACAGAGCACAGAAAGGTCTGGAGAATGTCTAAGTGGAGCCTAGTCATAGACTCTTTAGAAACTAATAACATCAGCTACATGGTGATTAGAAGGCCTTTCCCCTGACACCCCCTCAATCAAGTAATTCATAACCAGCAAATCTCCAAGCTCACTGCAAACACTACTTACTGCTTAATTTTTTAAAAAAACAAGTATTATGATGGTAGGGAAGATGGGAAATGCAGTCTGATAATAAATATATTCCTGTAAACACAGGTTTGTAGCTTTAAAGACTTTTGTAAAAGATCTCACCAGGTGTGGTGGTGGCTCACACCTGTAATCCCAGCACTTTCGGAGGCCAAGGTGGGAGGATTGCTTGAACCCAGGAGTTCAAGACCAGTCTGAGAAACATAGTGAGACCTTGTCTCTTCTAAAAATTAAAATAAAAAAAAATAGCCAGGCATAATGGCACATCTCTGTGGCCCTAGCTACTTGGCAAGCTGAGGTGAGAGGACAGCTTGAGTCCAGGTGGTCGAGACTGCAGTGAGCCATGATGGTGCCACTGCACTCCAGCCTGGGCAACAGAGCAAGACTCTATCTCAAAAAAAGTGTATATTTATTTATATATAAAATGTGTGTATGTGTGTATATATATACACACATACATATATACACACACATATATATACACACAATGTAAGTATGTGTCTAATGTGTGTATATGTGTGTGTGTGTGTATATATATACATGAAATGATACATGTAGCTGACATGGTCCCAGCTACTATATGTGCGTGTGTATATATATATATGCCATATATATGTGTGTGTGTATATATATATGCCATATACATATATACACACACACATACATATACATATATAGGTATATGGCCAGGAGCTGTGACTCACACTTTGTGATCCCAACATTTTGGGAAGTCAAGGCAAGTGGACCCCTTGAGCCCAGGAGTTCAAAGCCAGCCGGGGCAAGATAGCAAAACCCTATCTGTATCAAAAAAATACAAAAATTAGCCAAGTATGTATGTACCTGTAGTTCCAGCTACTCTAGGGGCTGAGGTGGGAGGATTGCTTGAGCCTGGGAGGCAGAGGTTGCAGTGAGCTTTGATCATGCCACTGCACTCCAGCCTGGGCCATAGAGTAAGACAATGTCTAAGAAAAAAAAAATCTCACAGTGAAACACAGCACATGATTACTCTGTTTCCTAAATTTAAAATGAAGTATTTAAAAAGTAATTTCAAGTGACTCCAAAGTCAGATCATTACTAGCCACAAGGCAGTTGAAACTTCTATGTCCTCATTCTGACAATAACAGAGATAAGTGAGAAGAGGTTAACATTCATTGACGGCTTTATGTGTACCATGCCAGCTACATGTACCATTTCACTGAGCGCTTTATGTGTACCATGCCAGCTACATGTACCATTTCATTGAATTATCACAACAACCCCGTGAAGTAAAAACTATTCACCCATTTTACTGATAGAGGAATTGAGGCACAATTAGAGCATCAAACCAGGCCAATCTGACTCCTTAGCCTGCAATGTTGAGATCTGCACCTCCTGTGTTTCTAAATATAGGACTGATACAGAAGGGCTCCTGACTGAACCCCACCCTTAAGCCTGGAACCACAGTCCTAAGTGAAAACAGCTGACCCTGTTTTTCCACCCAAATGTTGCCTTTTTGGCCTGCCATGCCCCTATCCTGTGTCCATAAAAAGACTTCAGCTGACACAGAAACACAAGTGGCTGAATGTCAGGGATACAAGTGGCTGAGCAGTAAGCAGAGAAGCAACTTAGTGTCAGAGACTATGGATAGACACAGCTAACTTCAGATGGTGCGGCTTTGGAGAGGGCCCCAGCCAGAGATGGCTGGACTTCAGGGAATGATCACCTTCCTGCACCATCCTCTTCCCAACTCCCCATCCTGCTGAAAGCCACTTCCATCGTTCAGTAAAATCCTCCACATACGCTACCCATCAATCCATTCATGTGACCTGATTCTTCCTGAATGCTGGACAAGAACCCAGATGGCAAAAGGGCAGGGGCTGTCACCCTGACCCTCCGCTGAACTGGCGGGCACTTGGCCAACACTGGGTGACAGAGCTGAACGGGCACTGGTTGTAATACAATTGGACACTGCTGCGGGGCTGGACAGAGCCCACTCCCACCAGAGAGGAGAGACTGGCTGGTTCCAGTATTCATTGGCTCCAGTTCCCACACTTGCTCCCTCACACACTCCCTCTCAAAAGGGGTTTGAGCATGTGACAGCCAAGTAAATGAGCCACACCCGTGTCGCAAGTCCTGCAAAGGGATCAAGGGAATTATCCCATCTCAGGACCAGCCCTTTACTGTTGCTGATGAGCTTTTCTTTTGGTTTGAGCTCTTCAGGAAGCAGGCCCCATGTGAAGGATTGCAATGCCCGTGATTTATGAGAGAGTTAATCCCAGGACAACAAGAAGCAAGAGGGAGAAGAAAAGCAATGATGTGATTCAAGGTAAAGTCTCACCCCTGTCTCATCCTACAGGATGTGTGAAACCACACCTCACTTTATACTCCCTAGAAACAAAGGGTCCTGGGCTTCTGTCTCCCCAGACAATTCAGCCACTGGCTATGGGTTGCTCCAGGGGTGTGTAAATGCCCAGGTGCTTGTCCTGTCCCAAGGTGAGGCTGCCCCAGTAGCTCAAGGCTGTCCTCAGAGTGCCACTACTCTGAGGCATTCAAAGAGCACAGAATACTGGCAAAGGGGACTCGAGAGGACCTGGGCAGGACACCTGTTCTGAGCACTTTCTATCCATCCTGCTGGTGATGGAGGGAATCCTCACCCTAAATAGAAGACGGGTGAACACGTAGCACCGGACACTGCACAGATGAGGTAGACTGTAGCTTATGAGCCACATATACTCACAGAATGGGAGAGGTCAGTGAACACCAGACACCCCTCAGGGGAACACAGAGACTGCAATCAAGAACACTGCAGCACCACTCACAGTAGCAGAGACATGGAATCAGCCTAGATGCCCATCGATGAAGGACTGAATAAAGAAAATGTGGTACAGATACATCATGGAATACTATGCACCATGAAATACTATGTATCTATGTGGCTATGAGATCACGGCCTTTGCAGCAGCAGGGATACATCTGGAGGCCGTTATCCTAAGTGAACTAAGGTAGGAACAGAAAACGAAATACCACATGTTATCACTTATAAGTGGGAGCTAAACATTGCGTACACACGGACACAAAGACAGGAACAGTAGATACTGGGACCTATGGGAGGGTATAGGATGGGGAAAGGGTGAGAAGTGAAAAACTACCTATTAGCTATTATGCAGATTACCTAGGTGACAACATTATCTGTACACCAAACCCCTGAGACATGCAATTTATCCATGTAATAAACCTCCACATGTACCCTTTGAAACTAAAATAAAAGAACAAAGTGAACCATCAGGGGCTGTAGGAGGCAGGCTTTGTTGTAACAAAAGAATGTGAGAATGTGGTGCCCCTGGTTCTGACAGGAGGATGTGACTGACTTGATTCAATGATTCTGTGGAATAGCAGGGAAGTAAAATTGGTTAGGTTGAGGACATGGTGGAGTGCAAGCAGCTCAGCCCATAGATGAAGTAGCTGGATAGGCGACGTATCTTTTCAGCTGAGTAGGAGGCATATCTGATGAGAGTAGCGTGCACCCAGTTAGTCCTGGAGGCCCTCCAAGGCCCAAAGATGTCAAGACAACCATGAAATAATAGGCCTTACACTACAGTGTCCCTAATATAAATATAGTCAATTACACAAGAAGTGAGTGGAGGAGAGGAGATTGATGCAAGGGGCATTAGGCTATTCTTGTACTGCTATAAATAAATACCTCAGATTGAGTAATTTATAAAGAAAAGATACTAACTTGACTCATGGTTCTGCAGGCTACACAGGAAACATAGTGCCAACATATGCTTCTGGGGAGGCCTCAGGAAGCTTTTAGTCATGGCAGAAGGTGAAGTGGGAGTAAGCACTTTACATGGCAAAAGGAGGAGCAAGAGAGAGAAGATTGGAGAAGGGAGTTGCCACACACTTTTAAATAAACAGATCTCATGAGCACTCACTCACTATGTGAACACTGCACCAAGCCATGAAGGATCCAGTCCCACGATCCAGACGTCTCCCATCAGACCACTCCTCCAGTATTGGGGATTACAATTCAACATGAGATTTGGGCAGGGACAAATATCTAAACTATATCACCCCGGCCCCTCCCAAGTCTCATGTTCTTCTCACATTGCAAAATACAATTATGCCTTACCAACAGTCCCCCAAAGTCTTAACACATTTCAGCATTAACTTAAAAGTCCAAAGTCCAAAGTCTCATCTGAGACAAGCCAAATCCCTTTCACCTATGAGCCTGTAAAATCAAAAAGGAGTTAGTTATTTCCAAGATATCCTGAGGTTATAGGCATTGGGTAAACGTTTCCATTCCAAAGGGAGAAATTGGCCAAAAGAAAGGGTTACAGGCCCCATGCACATTTAAAACCCAGTAGGGCAGCGATTAAATCTTAAATCTCTGAAATAATCTCCTTTGACTCCATGTCCCACATCTAGGGAACACTGATGCAAGAGGTGGTCTTCCACGGCCTTGGGAACCTCCACCTCTGTGGAGTTTTCCTCTGTGAAAAAGCCATGAAAACCCTGTGCCTTTTTCATAGTGAGGCTACAAGTTGCCAGTGAATCTACATTTCAGGGTATAGAGGATGGTGGCCCCTTTCTCACAGCTCCACTAGGCAGTGGTTCCATTAGGGACTCAATGTGGAGGCTCCAACACCACATTTCCTCTCCTCACTGCTTTAGTCGAAGTTCTCTGCGAGGGCTCTGCTCCTGCAGCAGACTTGGGTCTTGCCATCCAGGCTTTTCCATACATCCTCTGAAATCTAAGTGAAGGCTGCCAATCCTCAACTCCTGCACTCTGTGCACCCACAAGACTAACACCATGTGGAAGCTGCCAAACCTTATGGTTTGCACACTCTGGAGCTGCAGCCCCAGCTGTAACTGAGTCCCATTGAACTGAAGCTGGTGCTGGAGTCGCAGGGATGTTGGGGAAAAGGGTCTTGAGATTACACAGGGTAGCAGAGCCCTGGGCCTGACCCATAAAACCATTCTTCCCTCCTAAGATTTTGGACCTGCAATGGGAGAGGCTACCACAAAATTCTCTGAAATGACTCGGTGTCCTTTTCCCAATGGTCTTGACTATTAGTACTTGGGTCTCTTTTAGTTATACAAATTTCTCTAGCAAGTGGTTGCCCATAACCTACTTGAATTCCTTTCCTGAAAAAGTTTTTTCTTTCTCTGCCATAAGGCTACACTGCACATTTTCCAAACTCTTACACTTTGCTTCTTCTGTAAATATATGTTCCAACTTTAAGTCATTTATTTGCTCTTGCATCTGAGTGTAGGTTGTTAGAAGCAGCCAGGCCACAGCTTGAATGCTTTGCTGCTTAAAAATTTATTCCACCAGATACCCTAAATCTTTAGTGCAAAATTCCACAGATTCCTATGGTATGGACACAATACAGCCACGTTCTTTGCTAAAGCATAACACGTGTGACCTCTGTTCCAGTTCCCAATAGGTTCCTTATTTCCATCTGAGACCTGTTCAGCCTGGACTTCATGGTCTATATCACTATCAGCATTTTGGTCACAGCAATTTAACCAGTCTTTAAGAAATTCCAAACTTTCTCCCATCTTCCTGTCTTCTGAGACCTCCAAAATCTTCCAACTTCTGCCCATTACCCAGTTCCAAAGTCACTTCCACATTTTTAGGTATCTTTATAGCAATGCCCCACTTTTCAGTGCCAATTTTCTGTATTAGGCTGTTCTTGCATTGCTATAAATAAATACCTGAGACTGGGTAATTTATCAAGAAAAGAGGTTTAATTGGCTCATGGTTCTACAGACTGTACAGGAAGCATAGTACCAGCATCTACTTCTGGGGAGGCCTCAGCAAGTTTTTACTAGTGGCAGAAGGTAAAGTGGGAGCAGGCACTAAACCTGGTGAAAGCAGGAACACGAGAAGATGTGGGGGGGTGGTGCCACACATTTTTAAATGACCAGATCTCTCATGAACTCGGAGTGAGAGCTCACTTACCACCAAGGAGATGGTCCAAGTCATTCATGAGGAATTCGCCCTCCAGAGGGAAACACCTCCCACAAGACCCCACCTCCAACACTGCGGATTACGTCTCACCATGAGATTTGGAGGGTAAATCCAAACTGCATCACAGGGTTTCTCAACCTCCTAATTAGACAGCATCACAGTGGATGGTTTCACCCACCCCTGCCATGATTGCGTTTTCATAATATTAATGTACAATCACCGCACTCTCCATACCTAAGTCTCTGGCAGAAAAGCAATATTCAATTAGAGTATTTAATAAAATACAGACACTATTTATAAGATTCCCTTTGAATAGACCTCAGTGATTTTTCTCCCTCAGTTATAATGACTGACTGAGTTCAGGATTCCCCCAGATCATGAAAGTTTAGAAACTACTATCAACACTCCACACTGTTCCCAGATATTAATGAGGGACTCCTTGTATTGAGCAATTTGTCACAAATCTGGTATGAATCTGGGAGTAGAGCCAAACAATATGATGAAAGTGAGACAGTGATCAAAGGAAACTTGGGGTGACAGAAGAGCTTTTTCTTATTTCCCTTCATTTACTGAGAAGTCCTGTTAGATCACTGGGCAGATGTCAATGTGAGATGAAGATTAAAATAAGCAGAAGCATATTATTCACATACCAGTAAGATAAATCACTGATAATTAAAGTATAAAACTTGGTGCCCTAAATTGATGATCTCTGCGGGTTTCGTGTGTCATTTGTAAATAGCATTATCTTGAAACCTCACCTTGGATTTTGGGCAATTTCTTTTCTTTCGTTGAGCAATAACATGGCTCTTCCAGGCAGCTAACTTACTACTCAGATAACGTCTTTGTTTTTGAATTCTAGGAACCAGAATTTGGAATGGAAGCACAAAATTGCAGTGTCTAATAGCCCTTTTCCAAGTCTTCATGAAGTCCAGTCACATGAATGAGAGCACCTTCTTACGTTTTCCACTGAGGCGTTCTCTCCTATCCCTTCTCACAGTTGATCATATGAGTCCAGAACCAGGTAAAGATAATTTAATTGATGAACTCCCCCTTAGGGAGCCAGGGTGAACACTTAGTGGAAAAAACAAAACAAAACCTTGGACTTTGGGTGATAATGATGTGTTGATATAGGTTAATTGATTGTATCAAATGTCTCACTCTGGTGAGGGATGTTGAAATTGTGGTGGTTTCATATGTGTGGGTACAGGGGGTAGACAAGAATTCTCTGTACTTTCCATTTATTTTTTTCTGTGAACTTAAAAGTGCGCTAAAATATAGTTTATTAATCTAATAAAAAGATTTGATAATGTCATATGGACTAATATAAAAACTGGAGACCAGCCAAAACTTCACAAATGTAGGAGAGGCTGGGTCCAGTGCCTCACGCCTCTAATCCCAACACCTTGGGAGACCGAGGAGGGAGGATTGCTGAAGTCTAGGAGTTCAAGGCTGACCTGGGCAACATAGAAAGACCCTGTCTCTACAAAACAAATTTTAAAAAATTAGCCTGGCATAGTGGCACACACCAGTAGTCCTAGCTACTCAGGGGGCTGAAGTGGGAGGATTGCTTGAGCCCAGGAGGTCAAGGCTGCAGTGAGTTGTGATCACATCATGCACTCAGCCTGGGCTTCAGAGTGAGACCATATCTAAAAAACAGTCAAAGAATGTAGACTAGAAGGAGACTCTCTCAAGAGGTATGTGGGAGAGGAAGACAAATTACTCCAAAAAATGCTATTTGATATAATTTTCTCATTTTCACTCTTGTTGGAACCGTCATGACTACAAAGATTCTCCACCCTCATAAAAATAATTATTCATTCACTTACTCATTCACAAATTGTTTTTGAGAAGCTCCTATGTGTCAGCACTCTTGCAGATACTGGGATTGTTGAGGTGAACAAAACAGATACGGTCCCCACCCTCAGGCAGGTGCATTCTACTGAGAGAAGACAAGAAAACTAATACATAAACAATAGTTTAGATGCTTGTAAGTGCTGTAACAATCATAAAACTTGGAAATAGCTGTGCAAAGACTAAAAGAGGAGAATTCCAAGCAGAGGGAATGAGAAGTGCAAAATTTCTGAAGCTGTTCTTACCTTGACATGATCACGAAAGAGAAAGGCCAGTCAGGAGTATAGCAAGCACTGAGCTTTGCATGCACTATCTCATTAAATACTTCCAATAATCCTAGGCAACAGGTATTACTATTATCCTCATTGTGTAGATAGGAACCGGAGGCACAGTGAATGAGTCACAGAAATCTACTAATTTTGAGGGAGACTCTGTCCGAAAATAAATAAATAAAGCCATTCCCACTGGAAGAAGCATTTGAGTCCTTTCTCAAAAGTAGTCAGGTTTTTTTGTCTAATATCCCAGAGTCATTCGCTCTCTTACACATGACAAATGGTATTTTAAAAACCATTTATCTCCCCAAATATCTCAGAACAATACATGATACTGGGAGACGTGATGGTGGTCCTTGTCTTGCAAATGCCCCTCTCTTGGTGAGTTTCTGTGCAGCACGGGCATTCTGGAAGAGGTGAGTTAAACAAAAGTCAACACTTCCCTGACAATTAATGAAAAGATAATTTAGTGACAGAAAGAGGCAGGTGCGTACAGAGAAATCATAATTCAGCAGTGGAGAGCAGCGTGTTGGTAATTTGAAATTATTTAAAAGCAGATAATAGGGAATGATTGGAGTAAATTCTTTCCTATTTCCGTCTTTTACTCTCTCCCCTAATTCTGTGCAGGGTAAACATTCCCAAGCCCCTTTGTTCACCTAAACTTCATCACTTACGGTACTAAATGGAAAATTTTCAGTCACACACTAGAACACTTGTCTATCTGACCCGGGTTTTTACTATCCAGATAACATATTTCCCATCTTCTTAATTTATGGTAGAATATGGCATGAAGGCTCCAGAATGAGAGAAAGAGATGGCTTTTTAACAAAACCTATTAGACTGATGCAATGAGATAGATCTAGAATTCTGATGCTGTTTCAGGTTGCCCGAAATTAGCGATCACACTTGTTCTTCTGGCATCCCCGCTTGGCGACGCATCTGCCAAGTTGCTTTTGGGTTTATGAGGCATGTGTTTCCAGAGTGTTTTGAATTAAATATCATAAGAATCCAGCAGGGCTTTTAGGAATTCCACATGGATGGAAAGACAAATATTGGGTTCACAGCTGCCAAGGAAGCCAACACTTGAGGGGCCATAATCCTGAAGAGCAAGGAGGTACTGAGAAGTAAACACTACCCTCCAACTTTGTTCTCAAAACATCGCCAGGTTCTTCAGCCCCACAGGGGAGAGTGCTGTGCATCTGAACAGAAAGCTGCTAAAAAGCAGATCAAAGTTCAAAGCACTCTCAAGGTGCTAAGAAGGCAAAAAATGTGGAGTAGGAGCTTGCCAATTCTAAATGTGAAAGCATCTAATGATGTAGCCTGAAATATATATGAAGTAAAACTGAGAACTAAAAAGAGATACAGACAATTGCACATACATAGAGAGAAACTTGAGCACCCAGTTTTTTGATGAAATAAATAAGGAGTTATTACCAGACAGGTGCTCTGGGATTCAAGACAAGGTTTGTCTGACCCCAGACCTGAGACATAATAACCCTGAGCATTGTTTTGCCAAGTTTACGTCATCGTCAGCTCTGTAACCTGCATCGTTCTCTAACTTGGATTTCCTTTGCTTAATTTTCATTTTGTGTTTCCGAGATCACTCTCAGTGAGTGGTTCATCATTGCATCCTACATAACCTATTTTATAGTTCCTGACACACCACGGGCATTCAATAACTATTCGCTGAGTGAACACCATCAATGTCTTACGAAAACAATTTGTGAGGGTAAAGTCAGCATTGTTTTGTCGTCTTCGGACATTCAGGTTTGTGGTCTTTGAACCACAATTCTGAGCCCTATTTTAGAGTGAAGTGAAAGATACCACATCTGATTGAAAATTTTAAACTATAGCCAGTGCATATTTCTTGCTCTTTTCATTATTATCCTGATAAGTTGTCTGTATTCAAATCTGCAACCATTTTTGGCTAACTTATCTAATTACATGAGTTATACACATCCTTCCAGTGTAAAAGGTCCTCTTTTATTTGTTCATTTGTCCAGGACCCATTGTTAAGAACATCTTACATTATCTACAATGTTTGATATAGATGAAAATAAAATCATTAACCCCAGAGCTACATCTTCTGAGTCCTTTTTTTGTACAAGCAAGTCCTTTGTTTGTACATTTATGAGTCATGAATGTATCCTGTTACTTAAGATAAATAAGTTAGGGTATTGGTATTCTCTTCATTCAACTGCTTGATCAATAGGTCAGTCACTCACTAAATAACTTGTATAAGGAGTTAATTAAGCCCAAAATGGTTGTGGATTTGGTAACAATGAGTGGAGTCACACAATCTTCATTTTGGCCAAGGATTCATCCAATGTATCTTATCTGAATATCACTTTTATACTAATATGTAACTTTACTATTGGTCTACAGCATTTTATAGTAGAGATAAGTTATGGATTATGTGATCATATTCATTCAAACTCAGAAAACCGAAAGCTGTATTTAAGGGATGACAGTATTCCATTAAAGGTTGATGACTGCTTCCCATTAATAGATTCTGAAACCTTTTAAGAGAAAGTAATTGATATTCAATTTTAAGAAAGGCGAGAAATGTATACATTCTGAAGCCATTTTCTCAGAAGTGGAAGTGATTTTAGCAACAAAACTAATATAAAACAAACTACATGGGCACAGAGAAAGGTTACCCTTGTTCTCAATTTTAGGAGAGGAAGCATATGAGAATATAAGAGAGAACACATATGGCCCATTTTTGTTGAACTTCTGCAAAGGTTTCTTCCCACCTACCTTGGTTTCACATTAAAGGCAATTCTGAGGAAAGGAATTGGATGTAGGGATGTATAAATTAGAAATCAGGCCGGGCACAGTGGCTCATACCTGTAATCCCAACACTTTGGGAGGCCAATACGGGTGGATCACAAGGTCAGGAGTTCAAGACCAGCCTGGCCAAGATGCTAAAACCCCGTCTCTACTAAAAATACAAAAATTAGCCAGGCATGGTGGCACGTGCCTGTAATCCCAGCTACTTGGGAAGCTGAGGCAGGAGAATCACTTGAACCCGGGTGGCAGAGGTTGCAGTGAGCTGAGATCACGCCACTGCACTCCAGCCTGGGTGACAGAGCAAGACTCCGTCTCAAAAAAAAAAAAAAAAAAAAAAAAAAAAATTAATGTATGTTCACTTTTCTCTCATAAACACTTCTAGAATTTTTCAGCCAACAATTTTATTTCAGCAAGATATTCAAGTTGGTTGATTACTTTAAAACTTATATCTCATTATGATGTTTTGGGAGTAAACAGAATATATGAAGACTGTGATGACAAGATTTGTTATGAGACAATACCTTACAGTGTCTTAAAACGGTCAGGAATTAAGACTGGGAAGGGTGTAGAGTTACAAAGTGGTTATACTATATTGTGAATCTGCTTAATGCCACTGAATTGTTTACTTTAATATAGTTAATTTTACATCACATGAATGTTACCTCATTTTTAAAAAATACATGGTAGTCTTTTTTAAAATTGGATCTAACATTTTTTTTTGAAATTTTTATCTGTTATTTTTTAATTGACACATCATAATTGTACATATTCCTGGGATACATAGTGATGTTCAATACATATAATGTATAGTAATCTTATCTGGGTAATTTTGTATCCTTTAATGAATCTCTCCCTATCCCTCACTTCACCTAGTCTTTCCAGTCTCTGCTATTATCTGTTCTACTTCTTACCTCTTTGAAATAAACTTTTATTTTAGCTACCACATATGAGTGAGAACATGCTGTATTTAACTTCCTGTTTCTGGCTTATTCTGCTTAACATAATGTCCTCCAGTTAGCCAAGTAAGCTCTCCATGCTTCCATTTCTTCATTTATAAATGTTTCTAAATATCTAACTAAAACATTGTTATGATGAGGTTCAATTGTGATTTAATGGACTACAGCATTTGTAAATGATAAAGCATTACAGAAATGCTAGCTGCTGTTTGTGTTTCTGCTCATGTTGTTCTTGATAGAATTGTCAACATTTCTGCTTTTAGCTGAACTGTAGGAAACGGTCCCCTATGAAGCAAGGAAGGGATTGTGCAAGCTATTTTCATCCATTGAGAAACACTTCGAAAAGAGTGTGCAACTATATTGACAATATTTCCTCTATTTATTTGTGTTGATTGCGTGCCCGTTATAGCTGAATTCATGAAGACGATTGTCCTCTGGGTTAGATAGTTCCTACCTCCCCCTCCAGATTCACTTTTCACCCTTCCCCGCCCTCCTCTGTGCTCTGCAGACTGACTTCTTTGTACAGCATCACCTGGCTTCCCTTTCTCTCAACTTCTGATGAGGTTTAGTCAATGGAGACACCAGCAGAATTGTGGAGGACAAGAGCACAGAGAGATCAGGGAATTTATTTTGCTTACTCCCTCCCTGCTGGTCATGGTTTGGTGATGTCTGTTGTTCTGGGGAGGCGCACAGTACCACTGGATAGCCATTCTCTCATGGCCACCACTCTCACAGGGTGTGACAATCTCACCCACTTCTGCCCTTCCAGCCTGCATGTGAAGACAGCTTCACTGGAGAAGTTCCCGTGTGTTGTGCCCCCTCTCACTGGTTCCCTTAATTTTGTCCACACCTATGTGAGTATTCCCTATATTAACTCATTCCAGTTACCGTCTTTGAATGTGCTACTTGTTTTCTGCCCATCTGACTGATACACCTTCCCTAACAATATTCATAGGCAACATACGCGTGGTCATATGAATTTGGTGCTATTGTTTATAACCATCGTGTATATATGAGGGAAAGGAAGCCCAATGAGATTAAGTAACTTGCCCAAGGTCACGCAGCTCATAAATGACAAAGTTGATATATGACCTGAGGCAGTCTGGCTACACCATAAAGCTTTAACCCTTACGCTTTACTGTTCTCACCTATCAAATTGTTATTGGTGCTGCTTCCAAGTTCTTAAATGAGGGTTGTTCGGGCCAATGACTTTTCCCCTTAGACTATCAGTGATAGGATTTATTGTACTACTTAGTTTTCATTAGTCACTATTAATTGTGAGAAGTGCTTACCCAAAGTCACGAGCCAATGTCCTCCAATCACCAACTGATATTTTCAGTTGGTCTAGTAAAAGAACCCCTCTTGCTACATCGAATCTGCCCTTGTTAACATGCTCTTAGTGTGCAGCACCCAATTTTCTCTTTTCCAGACACTGAAATGAGGCA
>NW_016803605.1:2330934-2402356 GCF_001698545.2 Rhinopithecus bieti
TCTTCCATTGTTTATATTGAAAAGTCAGATGTCAGTCTATTTGTTGTTCCTATGAAGGTAATCTGTCTTTTTCTTTGGCTTCTTTTGAAATCTTTTAATTGCTTCTGAATTTTAGTACTTTTATTGTAATGGACTTGGCTGTGGATCCTTTATAAAAGTATTTTTTCTTGAGTTCATAGGAATTCCTTGGTTTTCTTGATGTCTTTAATCAATTTTGGAAGGTCCTCAGCCATTACCTCCTCAAATATTGCTTCTGACTCATTTTATTGCTTCTGTGCTTTTAAAAATATAAATTTGTAAATGTTAGACCTTATAACTGTATCCTATGTAGTTCCTGTTTTAACCTCCTTTCTTTTTAATCCTGTTGCCTCTTGGTGTTTACTCTAGACTTTTTTCCCTGATGCATCTTCTTGTCCACTAATTTTCTCTTCAATAATTAATTTGTCCTTAAATTAATCCACTAAGTTTTACATTTTGCCTTTTGTTTGTTTTTACTTCTAAAACTTTTATAGTATTAGGTGCTTTTTAAATAGTTTCCATTCCTCTGCTATAATTTTCAGTCTCATCTGTTATTTTACGTAACATAAATGTATAGTTGTCTTGAAGTCTGTGGGTAGCAATTACGATATGCAGAGGCCTTGTGGATTTAATCTATATGTTTCTATCATGTGTTGGTGTTTGCTGGTTTTCATCTATAGTGCTTTGATTTGTTCACAAACCTATTTAATTTTTATTTGTAGGGGACTACGTTTCTTCAAAATTGTTTGAAATGCTAGGATGAATTTTTTTTCTTCCAGAGAAAAATTGTATGTAATGCTGTAAGTCACCCATGGGCACCTGGAAACTAATATGAACTCTATTGTATTTCTGCAGTTGGGGTGATTTCAAACTGGGATGAGGTCTTTGTGAGAGACTACCTATTTGTGGCTCACATTTACCCCTAAGGTGTTATCCTGGGGAGTCCCAAAATACAGAGTCAGTCCATCAGTCCCCCATCCAGCCACTCCCTAAATACCGTTCCTTTTCTCCCTAGTCACACCAGATGTTCAATGTACCTCTCAGACCTCAGCATTCCAGCTAATTCCTCTGGAACTGTACAACCCTGGATACTAACCCGGGAATCCTTTATTAATAAACCATTGGCTGCTATTTGCATTTGTTATTTTTTGTTGTCCTTAATGGGAGAGTTATCTGAGAATCATCCCAAAATTACCTAAACTGCCATGACTTAAAGTAAAAAGCTTTTTTCATTATTCTTTTATTTAGTTTCATTGACTTTTTTGGTCAATGATAAATGATTTTCATGGGCTTATTAATGATTTTATTTCTTCTGGGAGTTGCCTTTTTGTATATGATAATGACTTAGTATTAATAAATCTACAAGTATTTTAACCCCTTCTTTGTTATCTCTGAGATGGTGAAAATACAGCCAAATTATTTTGGCCAGGTCAGGAAAAGTTGATTATAAAATATGAGTGTAAGTTCATTTTAGAAAAGATATAAACTTCTGAATTATCAGCAATTCCTGTGCTTTAAACATTTAGTTCCTAGTCATGGACAATGTTGTCTATTTTCAAAGTGTCGAACACGTAACTCTCAGTTTTGCCTGTTAGGAAAGTACTCATATGGAGAATGCCAATGAAACCGATGTATAACCAAGCCATTTATTTAACAGTATTTATTACTCTTTCATCACTAAACTGTTGAAACAGCTAATAAGCTCTAGTGTTGACTTATTTGGGGTTTTGCCTCATTCTTAAAGGTTGAAATGTTAAAAGTTACTGAAGTATCTGTGGGGTTAAAAGGAGGGCAAACTTTATAAAGAGAACAGGTTTTATACCAACTGTCAAGAGAATCTAAATGTAAATGTCCACTCCGAAAAAAAAAAAAAAAGAAAAAGCTGAGTTTATGGATCAATAGCCTACCTTAATGCAGTTTGTCTAAGTGCCTTCACACATTTCCTCACAATTGATCTTGACCTTTAGATATGATATCCCTTTTACAGGAAGAAAATTGGGTCTAGATTTAGTCTGTGTATTGGACTGCAGGCATTATTTCTTTCATAACTAATGATGACTAGCATTTCCTTCTCATCTCCATCACCTCTAGATGACTACTCATCATTGCTGTTTCTTGAATAAAATGATTGCTCTAATGAAAAAGGCCTTGTTTCCTGGCAAACCGATGAAAAAGATCTGCTGAGATGTACCTAAGCAATCACCTAGTGGTTGCTCTCCTCACCATTAAATCCAAAGTTACCTCACCTAGGACTTAACTGTGAGGAGAGCAACCACTATAAGGCAAACAATAGGTTCATTGCTAGAACTCCCCCAGAGGCATTAGGTTGTGACGTAAATGCATCATGCAGCCTGGGAGCAGTGGAAAGCCTTTTGTAAGATACTTCTAAATGTTCCCTGGCCCCTTGGGTAAGCACACATCAATCTTTCTGACATAAAAGTGGTTAGCACTTCTCTGAGATCTCTGGGAAGCCAAAGATACAACACTCCCATCACTGGTTCTATATTACTGTCTGTTTTCCAGAAAAGGTTAATGAAGGATGTACACCTGTTTACCCTCAACCACCCTCGAATTTCAGAATCTATGAAAAGAACAATGAATCAGCCGTGGTGTGGTGGCTCACACCTGTAATCCCAGCACTTCAGGAGGCCGAGGTGGGTGGATCACCTGAGGTCAGGAGTTCGAGGCCAGCCAGTTCAAGGCCAGCCTGGCCAACATGGTGAAACCCCATCTCTACTGAAAATACAAAAATTAACCAGGCGTGGTGGTACACAACTGCAATCCCAGCTACATGGGAGGCGGAGGCAGGAGAATCGCTTGAACCTGGGAGGCAGAGGTTGCAGTGGGCGAAGATCATGTCACTGCACTCCAGCCTTGGTCACAGAGCGAGACTCCATCTCAAAAGAAAAAAAGAGAGAGAGACAATGGACCAATGCCAATAGTTTTCCCCTTTCCTTAGCTCTTATTGTGGAAAAAAAAAATAATTGTATCAGAACATTTGAGAAAATGCTGACAGTCACTTTTTGACAAATAGACCAATAGGCCAGAGGCAACCCAGTAAAACCAACAGACACCCAAATGCTTAGGAGTCTTGCTGGAGTATTATGTCTTTCTCCAGCTCAGTGTTTCCCAGCCATTGATAATCTTCATCTCACCTGCATATGCAGTTTTTGATAGGTGTGTATCACCAGTGTTGGGAAAATACATTTAAAAACAAAATATCTGGCCAACCCAGAAAACCTCTCCATAAAGATAGTAGAAGGGAAAATGCAGTTTTATCATTTTATTACTGAATAAGTGTTAAACCAGAATGTGATACATATCACAGGCAATCTGCTAAGAGATTGCAAAGACAGAAAGAAATCTCACCCTTTTATATAGTCAAAGCAATACAACTCGTTACACATGTTCTCAAGATAAATAATAACTAGTTCTGAAGTAAAGGACCTAACAGCACCATTTGTCACACACAGTTTATTCTAAATTCACCGAGTAATTGAGGTTACCATCTGTGTTACCTAATTGGCTTTATACGGAAAAAAAAATACACGTTTTCTATCTTTATGACAGGAGATGGTTTTGCAACTTAGAGTAAGGAGATTATGCAAGTTAGGCTCCTACCTTTTCACAGAAGCTGGGAAAGAGGGTAGCCATCTTCCTTGAAAACTATATTCCAAAAGCATGAGTCCCAGGTTCATAAGAAAAGACATTTTTTGTCATAAAGGTGGAAAAGACTTCTTTAACTTTTAAAGAGATTTACATACATTTCAAAGAGACAGAGAAAAACAATTACAATTAGGAAATCTCTAAAGTGCTCCAACAGAAGGAAGGAGGTATCTCTTTATTTTTCTTATTTTCAACAGGGAGAAGTCTCTTATTTTAAAATTGTATTTGCTCTTTACACCTGTACTGTTTTATTTAATTTTTTATCCAATTTATTGATTTTAAACTTAGCTTCATCCTAAACTGCAATTTATGAAATAATAATTTTGATGTATTGAAAATAATTTTAAAACATTTAAAATAAATGAGTCACCACCAAAGTTTTAATTTTTATTTTCCCATACAAAATGACTTTACACAACACTAGTGATAGGACCACGACCATCTGGGAAGCACTGTGTAAGCTGATCTCCATGGCTAGAATTTAAGACGCGAGAGTCCTAGAATAACTAAGATGATTTTGCCAACGGAAGACTAAATTCCAGATACCAAAAAAGAAAAGCCTTTGTAGGTTCCAAAATATGTGAAATTTCTCTCTTTCAGGAAAAGTAGGAGGGGAAGAAATTTTGGTGGGAAATTTGTTAACATTTTAACACAGAGTATCCATGAAGAAATGGATCATTATTTTTAATTACATGCAGTTATTGGAAGAAGGTTCATATTAACAACCAGCACACTGATAACCAAGAGTGGTTCTTGGAAAGGGGAGGGGTGTTGGTTTAAAAGTAAAATAAAAATTCTATGGAATTATAAGTTCATAGGCATAAGCCAGACGCTCCCTATGTCTTTCAGCTCTCCTTTCTTCAATGTCTGCACATGGCAGCTCAAGTGAAGAGCTTTCGTAGTGTCAGGCTGAGCACTGCACACACACACCTCCCCACCACACCACCTGCACCTGCCCCGGACCAGCCACGGCTCGCTCCATGCCACGTCCTGTTTCCTGTGGCTCCGCCCATTACGCCTTGATGTTTATCGGACCTCACTCCTCCCCACTCAGTCACCCGAAGAGCTCCTTACCTAATGCTGACCAAACTGGATTTAGTGACAACTTTGGGGCAAAATATAGAATGAGAGCCCTGGAAATTGAGAGCTTAATACCACTTTCCAGAGCTTAAGGAAAGACAGCTAGAACGAGCAAGAGAGAAGCCAGTGGCTCCGGTGCCATCATAAATGGCGGCACATCCAGGTCCACCTCCGTGTTTCTAGGTCCTCCTTGGTTGAAAAGTTTTCTTCTCCATGTCCTCTTGATAGCACCATCCCATTCTCTGGCTTTTCTCCCTCCTTATTTAAAAAGATGTCTGTTTTAGTTTGCTAGGGCTGCCATTTAAAAATGACCACAGACTGGGTAAAACAACAGAAATTTATTGTCTCAGAGTTCTGGAGGCTGGAAGTATGAGCTCAGATGTTGGCAGGGTTGATTTCTTCTGAGACTCCCCATCCTGGTTTGCAGATGGTGTCTTCTCCCTGCGTTTCCGATGCTCTTTCCTCTCTGCATGTCTGTGTCCTCATCTCCTCTTACAAGGATACCAGTCGTATTGGATAAGGGTTCACCCTAACAACCTCATTTTACCTTAATTACCTCTTTAAAGACCCTATCTCCAAATACATTCACATTCTAAAGTACTGGGGAATTAGGGCTTCAATATATAAATTGGCGGAGGAGGTTGCAATTCAGCTCATCACAGTGACTTACTCAATGTAGACTGTGCCCAAAAGTTTGTATCTTTTTCAACCAAGATATACAAAGGTGTTTTTCTGAATAAATACCCTGCAAACGTATGAGATGAAGGTTGCCTTTCCCCATAGAACTTAGAGGTAAGACAGATATGTTATCTTCAAAATATGAATCCTCCCAAAATTGTAAGCATCCCTTCTAATTTGATTTTAATTTGATTCTAGATGTAGACAAAACACACTCCCTTAAACATTAAGCAGCAAAACAACACAATGCATTTTAAAGGGCTGGGTTTTCACACTGGATAGTGGTGGTATGGAATCCCAGTCCATCATCACTGGAGGGACTTTGAGCACGTTACTTAGCCAGGCTGACCTGCCTTCTTTTCCCCTGTCAGCTGGGTATCGTTAAGAAGCTTCTCATCTCAACCAGGCTTCCAGTTAAGGTGTAGAAAATAAAAGCTCACTCTCCTCCTCTTCTCCCACTAGTAAGAACAAAACTTCCTGGACATAAAACAGAAAGAAACCCGCAGAAGGCTCTGAGATTAGAAGGTGTTGTGGCTGGGGAACTCAGAATTCCAGGGAAGAGGAAGGATGCTGTTTACTTTTGCATCCTAAACACCCTGGCCCTCCTACCTAGGACCACCAAAGAGCCCAAAGACAAAAAGCTCCAAGAGAAGGTTGTTCTCAGTAGACAGCCGACTGGGAGGAGGGAAGCACTTCAGACTGATCTCTTTTAACCGCAGTCACTCCTCTAACAGTTAAGGAGCGCTACTTCCTCACAGGAGCAGCTGGGCTGATGCCCCTCCCCTACTGAGTCCTCCACCAAGGGGCCTAGGGGGCTGAGCCCAGTCAACCAGCCTTTCCCAGAATTAGGCAAAGAACGGAAGGAGGTGGTGCCCCCCGCCACCTCACCAGACACTGATCCCAAGGGGGCTGAGGGGTGGGACCTTGTCCAGCCACCAAGCTCAGCACTAAGCCCCCCAGTAAAGCGGGCAGGCTCCACCCTTTCCTAACCAGCACTTCCTGTAGCCCAGGAGATTATGGGGTCCAACCCTGGCCCCTGACCCCAGGGGCATCAAAAGAAAGCCAGCAAAGTGATGGGACCCGCCTGGGCAGAGCCTGACAGCCAGTCCTGCCCAGCCCTGGGCAAAAGCTGCAAAGAGAAGGTCCCCCCAACAAAGCCCCTCCTACAGGAGCTGCAGCCTGGAGCCTGTGAACTGGAGGTCTCAGGAGGACAACTAGCCCCTCCCAGCGGAGCAAATGCCCCACAGAGAAGGTGCTCATCCCCTCCCGACGCTTGCCCCCGGGAGCCTAGTGAGCCCCCTGGTCAGTTTTCAGAAGAAGGTCACAAGGAGCGGGCGTGGGGCCCCTCCCCTCTCACTGTGGGAGAGGTCTCTCCGTGGGCCACGCCCATGTCTAGTAACGTCACAAGGAAGTGTGCTCCTTCTCCTCCTTATAGCCCTGTGGGGCAAAGAAACCTGGCCCTGCCCGCCAGAACTAGGCAAAGTCCAGCAAAGATGTGAAGAGGTGGTGCCTCCCCCCTCACTGGGCTCAGCCCCTAGGAGTCCAGGAAACGGGGGTGTGTTGTCCGCTGATGGTTTCTGCTAATAGGCAAACACCAGGAAAGTGCACCCCTCCCCTGCGCATCGCGCTCTTTCTGGGAGGAGCCTGTGGGGCGAGGGTCCTGCCCACTGGCCCCACCCTGCGCTAGGCGGAAGCCCCCAAAGTCTCAGTGCAGCTTCGTGGGCCCTCATAACTGTTTTGGGAAGTCCTTTTGCCAGGCACTCTGCCCCGGGGGTGTGCAAAGAGTTGTCCAGTTACCTTGATGTTCTCACAGCTTCCTCCCCAGGGTACAGGGAGAGACCAGGATTGGAGGACGGTTAAGACACACTTCCCAGAGGATCCTTGGAGGTGGAGTCAACAGGAAGGGGTGGTGAGGCCTGCACAGACCTGCTCTCTCACCTGGGCCTGGTGACAGATGACCTGGGTGTTGGCTACAGCTGGGCAGGGACTACAATTCTGTGTGTCCCTTTTTCTGGGAGCCACAGGAAACCCATGCCCTAATCCACATCAGACTACCACTTGTCCTTATCCTCAAAACGCAGCAAAATATTACACAAGGTCCAGGGCAAGGCAGGATGGCCACCTCGCTCACTCATCACTGACCTGAGCAGGGCTGTTCTGTCTCAGACCTGTAGATTCCACACCCAGGGCGCTCAGGAACTCCCCCACTCACCAGGAGCCTCTCGTGGTGTCTCCCAGTGATTGTCAATAGTTCTCTTTTCCTTGAAGAACTTGTTTTCAGATATGCACTTCTCTAAAAGCATATTGCATTGTTTTTTCTATTTTAAATTTAACCACGTTTTATTTTAATCACATCTGCATTTTGTAAATTTGGAAATTGGGGTGATTTTCCATGTTCAGTAATGATAGCAAGCTTCCTTTTAAAATATGTTTTTCTTTTCTTCTTCTTTTTCTTTTTTTTTGAGACGGAGTCTTGCTCTGTTGCCCAGGTTGGAGTGCAGTGGCCAATCTCGGCTCACTGCAACCTCCATCTCCCGGGTTCAAGTGATTCTCCTGCCTCAGCCTCTTAAGTAGCAGGACTACAGACACACTTCACCACGACTGGCTAATTTTTGTATTTTTAGTGGAGATGGGGTATCACCATGTTGGCCAGGATGGTCTCCATCTCCTGACTTCAAGATCCACCTGCCTCAGCCTCCCAAAGTGCTGGGATTACAGGCATGAGCCACTGCAACAGGCTTAAAATATGTTTTTTGAGGAAACAAACAAGAAAGCAAGTCAGTGTGATGAGGTCGCACATATATGACAAAAACAATCATGAAGGTGTTTCTCAATTGAGCAAACTAGAAAAAAACTGTATCTCACCTTTCCCCCTACCTTACACATGGGCAACTGGCAAATGCTTTTTGAACAATTGCACAGGTAAGCACCCTGCCAGGTCATCTTTACATCCCCAAACACGTTACAAGGTGGATGTGATCATCCCTGTTGTTTGTGAGGACACAGGAGCTCAGGGAAGCCAGCCCAAGGCTATAGGGCCAGCAATGCACAGTCGGATATCAGTGAGGGAGAAGGAAAAGAAAAATCATTCGGGAAAAAACTCAGGCTGTACCTGGACAGATAAGCAAATGAGGTCCAGCACATAATCTCTTTGTTCTTTGTATAATTAGTGAGCTCCAAGGAAAAAGGTTCCTCCCCTTCTCAGGCATATAGATGATGGGAACTTGCACAGGGAGGAGGGGGCTTACCTAAAACAAACCCACAGTTATACAAACAAGAGAAGCTGTACTTTATGCTTGCCTAGAGACGTACCCACAGCCGCATAAGAGAAGGGGATTTGCACAGACAACTTTACTGATAAGAAAAGTTACCCAAACAATTACAGGGAGGAGAGCAGTTTCTTGCAAAAAGCTTTTGAGGCTGGGTGCAGTGGCTCATGCCTGTAATTCCAGCACTTCGGGAGGCCGAGGCAGACAGATCACCTGAGGTCAGGAGTTCGAGACCAGCCTGACCAATATGGTGAAACCCTGTCTCTACTAAAAATACAAAAATTAGCTGGGCGTGGTGGCACGCACCTGTAATCCCAGCTACTTGGGAGGCTGAGGCAGGAAAATCACTTGAACCCGGGAGACGAAAGTTGCAATGAGCTGAGATTATGCCATTGCACTCCAGTCTAGGTGATAGACTGAGATTCCATCTCAAAAAAAAAAAAAAAAAAAGCTTTTGAATTCATCTGCAACCTGGCAATCCACTTGCACTCCCCTTTCCACTGCAGAGAGCTTTCTTCTTTCACTTATTAAACTTTTGCTCCAACCCCAAGTTTGTGTCTGAGTTCCTTAATTTTCTTGGATGTGGGACACAGAACCCAGGATACTAGTGCAGACAATGAGAAACTGCTAGGTTAAGGTGCATTGGCGAGACTGCAACATCAGGACCTGGGTTTTCCTGAAGGTTGAAGGGAGATAGAAGCCAGTTCCCAGGTTTAATCTCAGTGGTCAGCCACCACCCACTTAAGTTTCAAGTCACATAGGATCAAACCCACAGAGACAAAGTTCAGGAATGGAAACCTGAGCTCAACCATAGCAGTGTGGTGATAGGAATGACAGAGTAGGGAGATGCCACAATATCCAGTTATATGTAGAAAAAGGCAATTGTGTCAGCAGATGTTACAGAAAGTGCTGGAATGAACAGGCTGCCACACACTGTCTCTGCAGGAAGAAGATTCACAAGGATACAAACAAATGCATTTATAGGAACTCACTAGGCAACAGCAATACCATTGCATTGATAGGTATGCAGACATGTTTGTGCAGGGAGTAGAGAGAGTAAACAGGTAGCCAAGGAGAGAGAGAGAGAGAGAGCAGAAAATCCCAGTGTTTCTTTCAGCAGAACCTCTCAGGAACTCATAATTAATGCATTAATTCTCACACCCCTATTTCTGGGCTTTTGTGTGTTTCCTCACACTTCCTTTGATCTCATTTTCCAAAGGATAAGTGATGTCTAATGGAGATAAAGCACTGACATTTATAGAGGGTTAGAGACTAATGATATTAATGACATTCTTGTGGTTTGTCCAACATTATTTTTGTGCAGATTTCAATTCATGCCGCACTCATCCTGGGGGCAAAAGTTAAAGGTTTTCTAAAAAGTTACTTAGTAAATGTCTTAGTTAATGGAAAAGAAAATAAGTCAATCCTTTTTTTTCTAACCTTGAAGTTGCAAAGATTGACAATGAACTCTGTAATGGTGCATTCTCCTCTTGTGTGGTTTTTGAAAGCTGAGTTATCCTTCCTGTAATGATTCTGCACCTGCAACCTATATGTACTTGTCTCATTTTGTTTCATAATAAGAAATAATAAACAAACCCAAAATAGCTTGGAAATAAATGTAAGCAATTCATGGCTAGAAATAAACAGCATCTCTCACATTTCTTCCCTAGAATAAATATCATTGTTTACCCAAGGATGCTAACTATTGGCATGGTGGTGTTTAATTAGTCAAATTCATTTGTTTAATACATGTATATTGGGCTACTGTCTGGAGACACAGTGGGCCACAAGGGAAGGGTCTTTTCCATTTCAACCCAATGTCAGCCTTAGAGACAAATATTAGGTCAGACATTTGTTTTCTGTAAAGTGGCAGCGCAGAGCCAAATCTATGTTTCCCTAGAACAGTGTGTACTTTAAAAAAATCGAATTCATCATCAACATTTAAATATCAGAATATTGCATGCAAAAATAGTGTTTCCTTCTTCCTTTTGAAGCACAGATTAATTCACACTGGGCCTATATTACTGCATGAAAATAGCTGACTGCAAGTGCTCTGGTTTAGATGTTCCCCCCCTCCTCGCCAACTTCATGTTGAAATTTGATCCCCAGGGTTGGAGATGGAGCCTGTTGGTGTTTAGGTCCTGGGAGCACGATATGGTTTGACTGTGTCCCCACCCAAATCTCATCTTGAATTGTAGCTCCCATAATTCCCCCATGCTGTGGGAGGGGCCTGGTGGGAGATAACTGAATCATGGAGGTGGTTTCTCCCATACTGTTCTTGTGTAGTGAATAAGTCTCACGCCACCTGATGGTTTTACAAAGGGGAACCCCTTTCACTTGGCTCTCATTCTTTCTTGTCTGCCACCATGTAAGATGTGACTTTTGCCTTCTGCCATAATAGTGAGGCCTCCCTAGCCACGTGGAACTGTGAGTCCATTAAACATCTTTTTCTTTACAAATTACCCAGTCTTGGGTATGTCTTCATCAGCAGTGTGAGAACGGACTAATACGGGACATATCCCTCACGAATAGATGAATGTCCTCCCTGGGTGGGGGTGAGTGAGTTCAGACTCTCTTTCCAAGAGAGTCTGCCTTCCTCAGTTTCTCTCTTTTGTTATGTGGTCTCTGCACACACCAGCTCCCCTTCAACTTCACCCATGAATAGAAGCAGTCTGAGGCCCTTTCCAGATGCAAAGGCCCAAGCTTTAACTTTCCAGTCATCAGAATTGTAGGCCAAATAAACCTTTTTATCCTTTATAAACTACCCAGCCTCAGGCACTCCTTTATAGCAACACTAAACTAAGAGCAAGTGAGCGCCAGCCTTTCTTTTTAGTTGGACCACACACCTTTCAGTTCACTACCATCCCTAACTGACTGCTTCTTTCACTTCATTCACTTTTCCAACTAATATTATATTTAGATTGCAATTTCTGAAAAAAATTAATTGCACCCATTTATTTAATTACATCAGCAATCCGCATTGCAAAGGAAAAATTAAAGAACATGCTACAGGGGTGGAGAGATCTTTCCTAGTTTCAGGTCCCAGCCCCTGAGACTTCTCCAAAGTCAGGTTGCAGGATTCAGCACTGACAGGGTCAGCCAGGTAAAGCTTCTGACCCACACTGAGCTTTATAGATTGAAGTCATTTCGAGCTCCATTAAATAGCTATTCATCTTTGCCTGATAATGTGCATATTATTCTGGCTAAATACATCTGTTACCAGGAGCTGGTCTGCTTCAAAAATTCTTGGACAGAGTAAGGACCAAGACAAGATCTTCTAGTTATTAGGAAGATTTTGTAAGCTGTTCAAAAATGGCTTTGTGGCTAAGAATCATATAAATCCCGATATTTTAACTTGAAGCAAGATGCTGAGCTATTACAGTATTCAATTATCTAAATGCTACCATGCTACAAGGCAAATGTTCCCAGGTCTGACATGTTAATCTACTTGACATTTAACAAATTATACTGTGTTTTTATAGAGTGACAGCCATTTGAGAAGGCCAGAACACATGTCACCCAGCCTGTCCCCTGCCTGCCCTGACCACCTCCATTAACACACCTATTATTGATAAAAAGGGGACACATTTAAATGTTTCCAGAAGAAAAAGCACCTGCAGCTTTTAGGAAAGATACCTCCAGGTCAGGGATTGTGCACATAAGGCTAAATCTGCCATGCCTTTCATCTTGAACAGATGAATTTTGGTACAATAACCGAATTACTTCATCTTCAGTAAAATTCCAGCCCATAGTCACTTCTCAGCTAAGTAAGCCTTCTCTGTTAACTTTCCCTTAGGGAAACAAAGGAGCAAGGACATTGGGACCTATGAGCCGTCTTCACCAAGCCACACGTGACAATCTTATATGACACATGCAAAAGGCTCTATCTCATAACTACAACCCATTAAACACCTTCTCCATGTAAGGCACAGCAAGAGGTATTTTGAATGTATTATCTCATTGTCATCATAATAAACATAACAACAGCTAACTTTATTAAGGGCTTAGGATGTTCAGGCATGTACAACCTGTGGATCATTGTGTTTAACATTTGCAGCAACCCTGCAAGGTGGCTGCTCTTAACTATTCTATTTATTAACTTTTACTACTCATTTACTAATGAAGAAACTGAGGCTACGAGAAGTTAATCTGCCCCAAACCCAAATGTTTATAAACTAGAAGGAGGGAACAAACATGTGTAGGGGCAAGGGCCAGCATTAACTGCCATGTCTGTGAGCCACAGTGGACATCAACCCAGCCCAGCCTTCAGAAGAAGGCAGCCTTAGTCACCATCGGATAAGAAATATCTGCAATTGAGGTTGCAGTGAGCTGCGATCATGCCACTGCACTCCAGCTTGGGTGACAGAGTAAGACTCCGTCCCTGCTGGGCACTGTGGCTCACGCCTGTAATCCCAGCACTTTGGGAGGCTGAGGCAGGCGGATCACGAGGTCAGGAGATCGAGACCATCCTGGCTAACACAGTGAAATAAAAATTTGGACCCCATCCCTACTAAAAATATAAAAAAATTAGCTGGGCATGGTGGCGGTGACTGTAGTCCCAGCTACTCGGGAGGCTGAGACAGGAGAAAGGCGTGAACCCGGGAGGCGGAGCTTGCAGTGAGCCAAGATCATGCCACTGTACTCCAGCCTGGGTGACAGAGCAAGACTCCATCTCAAAAAAAAAAAAGAAAAAAGAAAAAAGAAAAAAATAAGAAAAAGAAAAGAAACATCTGCAATCACATAGGAAGTATCTGAAGAATCTGGATGGCTGAGTTCAGACAGCCCACAGAACCAAGGGAGACAATAAATGATCATTTTAAGACATTACATTTTGAGCAGTTGAATAAACTAGATACTACTAATATACCAGTTTTACCCATAAGGAAACTGAGGCTCTGGAGAGTTAACTTGTCTAACATCAAAGACTTGTCAGTGGAAGACCCAGGAAACGGTTTCAGGTTCCTCTGACTCGATGGCCCTTATTCATGCAGGTGCAACCTACAGGCCACTCTTCTTTGCCAAATATATTTAAACATTCTATGCCAAATACATGGGATGTGTCTCCAAGACCATCAGCCACTAAGCATGCATTATATATAGGCATATGATAACATACACATATGAGTTTTGATATGTGGACATTTTAATCCAGTCTTACATAATTTCTAACTAGGAATTTATCACGCCTGTGTTCATGTAAAAAAAAACTGTAAAATCAGCTCATTAATGATAATGTTCCATGAAGACAGCACAAACACTATCTTCCATGAATCTCCAACCCGCTGCACTGATTAAAATTAATTTTAAAAACATCCATGCATCACAGAAGTTTTCATCTGCAGAGCAGGGGATTATTTTTCTTCGTCGGGTAAAAATCATGCCTCTCTCCAGTTATCAGAAGGAACAGACGGTGCACAGCACAGTAAAAAATGAGCACAAACCGCAGCCTGATTGCCAGCTCCAAATCCAAGAACTGTCACTGGCTCTGTGACTTTGAATACGTTTCTTTCGTTTCTGAGTAATGACTTTATTGAGATATAATTTATGTGTCATAAAGCTCTCCCCCTTGAAATATACAATTCAATGGTTTTTGTTATATGCACAGTTATAAAATCATCACCACTAATTCCAGATCATTTTCCTAACTCTCGAAAGAAACCCCATACCCAGTAGCAGTCACTCTCCATGTCTGCTGTCCCCCAAGCCCCTGCAAGCACTAATCTCCTTTCTGTCTGTACGGATGTGGTTATTCTGAAGTTTACATATAAGTGGAATCGTACAATATCATTCTGGCTTTTTTCACTTAGTGTGATGTTTTCAAATCATTCATATTCTAGCATGCATCAGAATTTTATTCCTTTATATGGCTAAATAATATCGCATTGTGTGGATGATTATCCAGGCCACGTGGGTTGTCTGCACTTTTTGGCTATTGTGAATAGTGCTGCTATAAACGTTTGTGTACAAGTTTTGTGTGAACACGCTTTTCATTCTACCACGTGTAGTGCCGGGTTATCGCTCAGTTAGGCACGTTTCTTACTCTGAGAACCTCTCTTTCCCTGTCTGTAACGGGGCACAATAGCAGTGCCTCCTTCATGGGGTTGTTGTGAAGATTAAATGCATTAAATCTATGGAAAGCATTTTAGGACCTTTTTCTATGATGGTAAACATTGTAGCATTTTCTCCCCAGCAGGTCTAGTGTGGCCCAAGCTGTGCCTCCACTTCAGACACTTTCATGCCTTTTCCCACCAGCACATGCAAGCCACACTGACTACCGGTTCCTTGAACTTTCCAGTGGTCTCTAGGTTCGGGGCTCTTTTGTTATTCCCTTGTCCTTTTTACTGCTCTATTCTTGGCTGGATTTTCTCATCCTTTAAGTCTCAGACTAAAGACACTCACTGCCTTCTAGACGAGCCCATCTCTGAGCACCCCGAGAACAACAGGCTTGTCTTGTCTTTCTCGTTCTCTGTCTGATTATTTTCACGATGGCCCTATAAGGGCTTTCATATCCATTTCACCTGTTCATCTGTTTATTATCGACCAGTCCACTGCACCAGAAGCATCAGAAGTTAGAATATATGCCTTTCTCACTACAGTCATTCTAGCCAAGGTGAGGACACACATTTCATGCTCAAGAAATATTTGTGGAACGAGTAAATTAGTGAATTAAAAATTTTAGTGGCCAGGCACAGTGGCTCACGCCTGTAATCCCAGCACTTTGGGAGGCCGGGGCAGGCAGATCATGAAGTCAGAAGTTTGAGACTAGCCTGCCCACCATGGCAAAACCCCGTCTCTACTAAATATACAAAAAAAAAAAATTAAGTGGGTGTAATCCCGGGCTACTCGGGAGGCTGAGACAGGAGGATCCCTTGAACCTGGGAGGCGGAGGTTGCAGTGAGCCGAGATCGTGCCACTACACTCCAGCCAGGCCGACAAGAGCAAGACTCCATCTCAAAAACTAAACAAACAAACAAACAAAAAAAAAAAAAAGAAAAGAAAAAAAATCTAGTGACTACATAATATTTTGTTAGATATAAGGTCTTACCAATTTTAACAATTATTTTACATTTATTATTGCTTTTTGGTGATTCTAATTTTATATATTATAGATATAACAAAGTATTTTGAATGGACCTGTGCTGAGAGTTACAGAGGTCTGCGCACAGACTTGGGTAGTACACACACGCTCACTTTAGTGATTCACAGAGGTGGAAGAAAGGGAAAAAGCCTAAGCTCACGCAACATGACAGGTGCAAGCTATAGGCTCACTGCGTCCAGGGACAAGCTGGTCCTGGGACCCACAAACTCATGGGACCTCAGCGACGTTTCCGGTATACCTGTAAGGCCTATTAGAAATCCTGAGAAAGAAGTCAGTCACCCTAGAATATTGGCTATTATTCTTATACTAATGTTAAGCCCCATGGGATCTATGCTAATGCGAAATTAACATTACCCAATTAGTGGCTTTTTTCTTTTTTGGTATACATATTGCCTATATATGGAATAAGCTTTAGAAAAGTGAATTTTTTTTTTTTCCAAGATGGAGTCTTGCTCTGTCGCCCAGGCTGGAGTGTAGAGGTGCAATCTTGGCTCCCTGCAACCTCCACCTCCCGGGTTCAAGTGATTCCCCTGCCTCAACCTCCCGAGATACGCACTGGCCACCGCACCCGGCTAATTTTTGTATTTTTAGTAGAGATGGGGTTTCACCATGTTGGCCAGGTTGGTCTTGAACTCCTGACCTTGTGATCTACTCGCCTTGGCCTCCCAAAGTGCTGGGATTCCAGGTGTGAGCCACCGTGCTTTTGACTAGAATTCAGAGTAAGAAATGCATCTTATGTTACACAAGTACACACAAATAATTCAAGTAACAGTTCAAAAATCTAAATTTGTCTTAGCCCCTGTAATAAGGCAGTAAGGTATTCTAATTCTCTGAGTTATTCTATTCCATCCTATCCCATTACTTTTTTGGGGGGAGGGGGTAAGGTTCTGCTTTGTCACTCATACTGGAGTACAATAACACAATCATAGCTTACTGCAGCCTCAATCTGCTGGGCTCAAGTGATGCTTCTGCCTTAGCCTCCCAAGTAGCTAGGACTGCAGGGACACACCACCATGCCTGGCTAATGTTTCAAATTTGTTTTTGTAGAGACGGGGTCTCACTATGTTGCCCAGGCTGGTCTCTAACTCCTGGGCTCAAGAAATCCTCCTGCCTTGGCCTCCTAAAGTGCTGGGATTACAAGTGTCAGCCACCATGCCCGCTACATTTTTTGTCTTTTAATGTTAGTCTAGCCATTTATTTCATACCACAAACACATCATGACTTGTGGCACTGCTTCCTTGAAGACAGATCCCAGCCTAGAAGCTGTACGACCCTTTGCATAAGCATGCCTGAAAGCAGATCTTCCTAGCTGAGGGGGCCCAGGAAGAGCCTCCTGGGTAAGTGTTTGACACATCCACTACCCAAAACCAGACTATTTTCCTGGTCCCTTTCCAACTTTGTGGATTACACAGTAAAGTCTCCCTTAGAAACATACCACCTGGGGGCTGCGTGTGGTGGCTCACATCTATAATCCCAGCACTTTGGGAGGCCGAGGCTGGCAGATCACTTGAAGTCAGGAATTTGAGACCAGCCTGGACAATACGGGGAAACCCTGTCTCTACTAAAAATATAAAAATTAGCTGGGCGTGGTGGCAGGAGCCTGTAATCCCAGCTACTAGGGAGGCTGAGGCAGGAAAATCGCTTGAACCCAGGAGGAGGAGGTTGCAGTGAGTGGAGATCATGCCACTGAACTCCAGCCTGGACAACAGAAAAAGAAAGAAGAAAGAGAGAAAGAGAGAGAGAGAAGGGAAGAAGGGAAGAGGGAGGGAGGGAAAGAGAGATGGAGGGAGGGAGGGAGGGAGGGAAGAAGGAAGGAAGGAAGGAAGGAAGGAAGGAAGGAAGGAAGGAAGGAAGGAAGGAAGGAAGCAAGCAACCACCTGGGAAGCTGAGCTTCTAGAGCCTTTAGATTGTGCCCACCTCATTAATAATACTACATACAGCAAAAGCAAGCTCCAAAATTAGAAATACCACAAAGAAACAAAAAGATTTGTACACAACATTTATTGCAATTTATAATATTAGGAGAAAGAACAAACAGTATTAGCAAAAGATCTGAACCAATTTTAATGTGCTCAAAAAAAATCATTCGCTGATGAGCTGATGTTCCCCTCGTCCTTCACCACTCACCAGTATGATCACCCCTCCAAAAAGAGAATGGAAGAAAGGCACAAAAACCCTACTATAAGTGCAACATGCCTGAGTTCTTATGAAGCCTGCAGTTGAGAGAACAAAGCCTCCCGGTCATCTCTCCCTCTCTCTCCAGGTGGAGTAAGGCACTGGTTCCGAGGAAACTTTAGCAGCCTCTCTGGGGGCAGTTACACTGAGAAGTCCCTTCCTGCTGGAGGTTCCCAGCCTGAATCCGCTATTGCAGTGGCTTGGTGGGAAGCAGGAGCCACCATGTAAACATATCCTTAAAAACTAGGAGAGGTGAATAAAAGACAGGCAGGAAAGACACAGATGGAGACAGCGTGAGTGACAAAAACTCTGAACTCTTTTTTGCTTTTTAACTTCTACAAACTTTTCCATATACTCTGTCCCAGGTGGCTGGGCAAATACTTGAGCCTTGAAATGAAATCTTGGAGATTTCAGTAACTCACACCACCTAAATCAGTCATGAATTGTGTAATAAACTTTAGCCTCTGGCATTTCAGAATTTCAAGACTTTTATTGCGGCAGCTGTTCTTATAGTTTATCTTCTAAGTTATTTGTGTTTTCTTTATAATCTGTGAACACTTTTTATAAAAGGAGTAACACATGAACCCCTGAGTCAGGGAATAGAGCTAGAATTGCATGTTTTTTCTTATATGTAAATGATAATTTACTTTGTTTCATATTTTATTTTCAAAATTATTTTAAAAGGTAGTATTTCAGATAGATGATATAGTATTTAATTACTGTTTAACAAACATCATTGCTGTGTGAGATCTCCCAGGAAACTTGTGATCATGCAAACATTGTTTTGTGACCTTTTAAAATAAAATTTACCTTCATACTTGTTTAGCAACTATCAATATGTGGGTAAAAGGCTCACACAGAAAATCTATTAAAGAAGAACTGAGTATATTGAACAAAATTATACAATAGAATCAGTCTTTCAACAATATAACTACTCCAAACCTGAATATGACTAAATTTATTGTTTTGCTAATCTTGCTCCATATATTTCAATTTTTTAAAATGAGTTTCTCTAAGGATTTCTGTGAGTGAGAAGAGTTTCATATGTTTCTTTAACATTTTTGTTTCTTTCTTTATGTTCAAATGCTCTGACCATTTTCTTTGAGTTGTCTATATTGTTATTTCTGAAATACAATAGTTCTTTAGATATCTGCATGTTAATCATATCTGGTAAGTATATTATAGATATAATTCCTAATTAATCACCGTTATTTTAACTTTATTGATTCATTTTAATTTTTAATATTCAAATTTATGAAAATGTTTAGTAATAACTTTGATACCTCATTAATTACTAAGTAGGAATATTCTTCCTCATAGCTAATATATAGTCTTATATAATTCTTAAAAATATTTTTGCAGTCACCTTGTGCTTAGCTCTGCATTTCATCAGGAGTTTATTTTTCTAAGGCATGGGGTAGGAGCCTAAATTTTTTTTTCCTGAAATAGCAAAGTATCATTTATTGAAGTGTCATCAGTCTGTTCACACCCCATTTCCCGTTGATTTGAATATTGTCTTAATTGTGTGCTAAATTTATGAGTATGTGAATCTGCTGAATTCTGTGATACTGACCAGATCGAGATCCATATTGGCATAATACTGTTTTAATTGCTATAAATTTATGGAAATATACATTATGATATGTAGCAAATCAATCATCCCTCACTATTATTTTTGTATTCTTAAAGTAGTGCTTTATTGCAAGAAAAAATATATCTCCAAATTTCAGTGCCTGAACCAAACAGAAGTTTGTTTCTCATCCATGTAACCAAGGCAAATGCTTCTGATTGTCAGGTGACTTCCTCCAGGCAGGAAATCTGCAGCCCAGGCTACCTGCATCTTGTGGCTCCAATCACTTTGGATCTCATTGTCGTCTGCACATTGCCATACACAGGGAAGGAGAGAAGATGGAGAAGGCAAAGCCTTTCTGAAAGACGTTGCTAAAAACTGGCATGTGTCACATCAATTCACATTCCATTGGTGAGAACGTAGAACATCTAAGGCAAAGAGAAACCCAGGAAACTACCACATGCTATTCTCGCATCTCTCCATCCCTAGCTGGTCTGCCTTCTTCTTACCACATTTCTGAGTTTTTTCTTCTTTGCTTAATTTACAACGTCCAGGGTGTTTTAGTGAGAAGAATCTTCTCTATCACACCCCACACAGCAGTTGCTCCATATCCTTTTAATATATTCCTTTTTTTGTGGTTAGAATTGAAATAATTAATGGTCACTACTACCGAAACCCCTAAATAATAAGTACCTTGAAGGAAGGGAAAAATGCAAGTGACAGACTTGTAGCAAAAGTTAAAAACAAAAACAAGAAAGAAAGAAAGAAAAAATAGGAAAGAAGGAAAGAAAGAGAGAAAAAGAAAGAACAGAGAAAGAGAAAGAAAGAAGAAGAAACAGAAAGGAAAGAAAGAAGAAAGAAAGATAAAGAAAGAAAAGAAAGAGGAAAGAAAGAAAGAGGAAAGAAAGAAAAGAAAGAGAGAGAAGAAAGAAAGAAAAGAGAGAAAGAAAGGAGGGAGGGAGGGAAGGAAGGAAGGGAGGGAGGGAGGGAGGAAGGAAGGAAGGAAGGAAGGAAGGAAGGAAGGAAGGAAGGAAGGAAGGAAGGAAGGAGCTGTGTATGGTGGTACAAAGAGGAAATCCCATCTTGGGATGAGAATTTGAGAGTGTTACTTCACTCCCTTATAGAACTCAAATCATGAGCCCTCAGTGGTTAAACTTTGAGAAACGTAGTATCTAATTATCAAGGTATTAGCATTCCAGGTCTCTCTCATAGCTTAAACTACAAAGTACAGACACAGACATGGCCCAGTATTGTCATCTGAGAGCAGGTGGTGCATGAGTGTGAGCTGGTGACTTTAGAAGAGGAGCCAAGTAGAACCCTACATGAAAAGTTGCAGCATCTCCTGTAATCGTGCACAAGGCAGAATGTGGCAGCTTCGTTCTCTACCACCATTCTTTACCCCATTTCAACAATTTCTAAAGCTGATGGGCCTGTGAGGAAAATATATGATCTGAACAGATGGGATGAGGATATCTGGGAGGAGCACCGACTCTCTGAAATTACCCCTATATCTCATTCGGTGCCCCGAGCCACATCAGTGAGGTGTTTCTTCTCATTTTCAAGCCCATTTAACTAGGACATGGTTGAGATATCAGGGACAGTTTTCTAAAGCAGATTAAAGGTCCTCTCTGCCTGTTACTTCCAATCTGTGCTCTGAGGACCCAGGATTAATTGGAGAGCTGGGCAGGTGGCAGATCTCATAGAATAAGTGACATCACAGCAAGCCCAAGAATTCACAGAGCAAAGCCTAAAATAATTTTTTTTTTTTTTTTTTTTTTTTTTTTTTTTTTGCACTGCTTATCAGTAGATTCCAAGTGAAATGAAATTAACTTAGTTGATTAGGTTTTCAAGAGTTTTGGTGACAGAACCCACCTCCTCCTCCATATTTACTGATGAAGAACCCATAATTTTTTAGCCTCTGAGGATTTAGCCTCTGACAAGGAGCAGGTATAGGAATCAACAGGAAGGAGGTATGTGTGTGATGTCTCTAATGGTGTATTTTGAAGAAGTCAGGATTGGAGTTCCCCAACTGCTCTTCCTCTCCTTAAAACTTCCAAGTGCAATGGCCCGCTCAGTACTGGAGAAGTAAAGGAAATTTCCCTTGCGGGGTGAAACCAGATGAGTGAACGCAACACTTCAGGAAATATGAACAAGTGGGGTCCCACAATCTCAATGATCCTAGTATTTCTCTTTCTAGCCTAATAAAGAATAATGTGTACCCCAGGGAAGGAGACTCTAGATTCTTATAAATAAGCCAAATAGAAGGTGAGATCCTCTTCCTTTATAAGACCGAATGAACAGCTCAAGATTCCACAGCCAGCCACATATTCCCAACTACCTGCTGTCAGCCAGAATAGCAGCAGAATATGTAATTTAGATAAAGAGAGAGACAGAAAAAAAGTCAAGAGACAGAGATAGTGAGAATTAGAACTATATAAATCACCAAAATATTTAATATAATTTTTTATTGGACAAGTAATTTAACCCTTTTCCCGTTTAGAAAAAAAGTACAGCTCACTGCCAGCACTCATTTAATTGTACATAAACACGCTCTTGGAGGCTGAAGCCAATCGGACTGATTTTCAATGTGAAAATAGAACATAAAAACTGTTATTGAAGCTATTTCTAAACAGAACTAACACCAGAATCGTCTGAATAATCAGAATCGTCTATTTCAGAAAACTCGGATTCATCAAATAATATTCAGCCAACAACTGTTCCAGAGTGATGTTAACATCACGTGTAGAAATGCTGCATTTTCTGGGATTTGACATTTTCAGCGATCAAGAATTACTATATTTTGTAAATGGAAATACCACCACTAAAAACAGAATGCTATAAATAAATGATGTCTTTTTTCCCCAAAGTTGATATACCAGAGCGATGCAAAAATAATAAAAGCGAGATATTTTGTGGCCGTTATCTCAGGGTAAGCGCTGCAGCCGCAAGCACCACTGGCAAGCATTCTTGAGGCAAATGGGAAATGGGGTAAGTTATACAATCAATACTGCTCCGTCGTCATAGTTTAATGACTTTTCCACATTTCCTGTATCCTGACAGGTAGAACAATTAGCCTGGGCCTCCCTTTTTCATTCTACAAAAAATGAGGTACATGAAACATCCTCTATAGAACTGTGGAAAAGTTTGTTTTTATTGAGTTGTGATTATCTTTGTCTTCATGGCCTGATTACGAAAATAAATGCTTTTCCGAATCTCCAAGAATGGTCCGCCCTAGTCAAGCTCTCTGGAGTGTCTTCTGGGTTTTTGCTCAGTGAATGGGAGGAACATTGGCAGCACGTCTGGTCTGCACCAAGAACTGAATCTAATTTCCATATTGTTTTTTTAATACTTTAAGTTCTAGGGTACTTGTGCACAACGTGCAGGTTTGTTACATACGTATACATGTGCCACGTTGGTGTGCTGCACCCATTAACTTGTCATTTACATTAAGTATATCTCCTAATGCTATCCCTCCCCTCTTCCCCTACCCCATGACTGGCCCCAGTTTGTGATGTTCCCCACTCTGTGTCCAAATGTTCTCATTGTTCAATTCCCACCTATGAGTAAGAACATGCGGTGTTCAGTTTTCTGTCCTTGTGATAGTTTGCTCAGAATGATGATTTCCAGCTTCATCCATGTCCCTACAAAGGACACGAGCTCATCTTTTTTTTATGGCTGCATAGTATTCCATGGTGTAGATGTGCCACATTTTCTTCATCTAGTCTATCATTGATGGACATTTGGGTTGGTTCCAAGTCTTTGCTATTGTGAATAGTGCCACAATAAACATACATTATTGAATGTTTACAAAGACCTTGTACAGTGAGTGTTACTACCTCCGGTTAATGATTCTTCTCAATGCCCAGAAAAGTCAAGTGTCTTGTCCAGGGACACTTAGCCAGAAGTGAATCCAAGGTTTAAGCTCAAGTCTGTCTGACTCTGAGTTTCACAGCCTTTTGCTACATATGGCAAATAATATATCCCTGAGCACTAAAGACAGACTCCAAGGATCTTGTCTCCGCAATCATCATTCTGGTCATAATTTATGAAAAGCAACCCAAAGTGTGTGATGTAACAAAAGGTACTACCTATGAGTTAACCTTTCCAAAAACCAAACTGAATTCTGAACTCTAAAATTGGAATCAAAAGAACTTTTCTCTGCACTAATTATTTGGAACATCACTTAAAGAAAACGACCAAAAACTGGTGCCCCCAGAGAGAAAGCAACAGAAAGCATTATACGTGAAGTAATCCTTCCAAAAAATAAACCAAATCCAGTCAAATCTCTAGTTTTGACTCCTAGCTTACAGGAAATATGTGATGAAAAAAACCATGAAATGACACCACCATGATTCAGTCAGCCAAATCCAGAATGTGAAAATTTCTACCAGACAAATGATTTAGTTTCTTCCACAAACAAATGGAACAAAGAAACAGGTAAGATTGGGATGCTGTTATACATTTAAAAATATTTAACAATGTATAAACTAAATATACTGCATACATCCTCTTTGAACATTATTCAAACATATCAAGGAGCCAATGAGCATTTTTGAAACAATCAGGGAATTTGAACACTGAGTCTTCAGAAGACATTAAGAAATCATTGTCAATTTTATTAGAAATAATGATGCTATGGTTATGTTTATTTTTTAAAAAGAGTGTTAGGCTCTTTACAGATACATAATATAGTATTAACTAATGAAATTCTTTTATATCTGGAACATTTAAACAATATTTCAGGTGGCATAAGTGCAAAGAAACAGGTAAGCAAAATGCTGATAACTGCTGAAACACAAGTTGGGTACCTGGGACCTCATTTACTATCTCTTCATTTTCTATTTTGGTATTTGTTGGACATTCTCATAAAAAGAAAAGTTATGTCTTATTTTCTCATAAGTTAGTAATGAAAAAGCCCTAAGTAACTAATATTATAGAGACAAGAATAGGTATAATAGAGCTTAAGGTTTTCAATTTAAAAACTATCTACAAACTTCAATAGATCTTAAGTGGCATCCACGCAATAACACTTGTGGAACAGGTAGGGCAGGTGTGGAGCTCCATCTTCACACAGCGACATTTTTATGCTTCCATTTGCCCTAAGAGTGGAGTGAGAGGATGATTATTTTATATCATAGGCTCCTTCCCTGCTATACTTTTAAAAAATTTTTACTTTAACTTCTGGGATACGTGTGCTGAACGTGCAGGTTTGTTTACGTAGGTATACATCTGCCATGGTGCTGCACCTGTCAACCCATCATCTAGGTTTTAAGCCCTGCATGCATTAGGTATGTGTCCTAATGCTCTCCCTCCCCTTGGCCCCCACCCCCTGACAGGCACTGGTGTGTGATGTTCCCCTCCCTGTGTCCATGTGTTTTCATTTTTCAACTCCCACTTATGAGTGAGAACATGTGGTATCTGGTTTTTGGTTTCTGTGTTAGTTTGCTGAGAATGATGGTTTCAAGCTTCATCCATGTTCCTGCAAAGGACATGAACTCATTCTGTTTTATGGCTGCATAGTATTCCATGGTGTATATGTGCCACATTTTCTTTATCCAGTCTATTATTGATGAGCATTTAGTTTAGCTCCAAGTCTTTGCTATTGTAAATAGTGCTGCAGTAAACATATGTGTGCGTGTGTCTTTATGGCAGAATGATTTATAATCATTTGGGTATATACCCAGTAATGGGACTGCTGGGTCAAATGGCATTTCTGGTTCTAGATCCTTGAGAAATCGCCACACTGTCTTCCACAATGGTTGAACTAATTTATACTCCCACCAACAGTGTAAAAGCATTCCTATTTCTCCATATCCTCACCAGCATCTGTTGTTTCCAGATTTTGTAATGATCACCATTCTAACTGGTGTGAGATGGTATCTCACTGTGGTTTTGATTTGCGTTTCTCTAATGACCAGTGATTATGAGCTTTTCTTCATATGTTTCTTGGCCTCATAAATGTCTTCTTCTGACTTTTATGTGGAAACAAATTTAACTGCACAAAGAGGTGACAATTAATAACTTTAAAATAATTCCCTAGGTTTCTAAGGATCTGTATGTTTTCATCTTTTATTTAAGCTCTTGACTGATGTTGCATTTAGAGCAGAATCATGAACATGAATAGAATTAATCCAGGACAGATTTCCCTCATTTGTTTTTTTCAGTTTCCATCACAGAACTTATTTCATGCTCACCATGTTTGCAGGCATTGAGCTTGGTACTGGAGCCACAAAGCTGGATCAGATAGGTTTGTGCAAATATTTCAGGTTTTTTATGTGTGTGGGGGTCATATTTATAGATAAATAACAGTAAAGAGTGACGGGTTCTTAGGAAAATGTGTACACAGTGAAGTAAAGGGTGAAAAGGAGGGATATATTCTATGAGGAGGAAGAGTGATAAGAAAGTGTAAGGGGATGTGTCTGTGTCTAGGCATATGTGTGTTCACGTGTGTGCATGCCTGTGTGTACTGCATGTGTATATGTGTGGGCATGCACCTGTGTGCATGTCCGTGTGTGTGTGTGTGTCTGTGTTGAAGACTAAATTGGGCTTATGGAAGCAAGGAGCCACTGATAGGTTTAATTAGGGACTGGCATGATCTGATACTTTAAGTGGATTTCTGTGGGGGCTGTGTAGAGGGACCGTGGGGAGGAGACCTAGAAGGAAGAAAAGGATGCATGCATAACAGAAGCAACATCTGTCTATGGGATGGTGGAAAGAATCAGAAAAGACTTAATAGAACATGTGACACTTTAACTGAATCTTGAAATAGACAAGCGTTGGAGGAGGGAGTTGGACCAGATACTTCATGCAAAGGAAAGAAAAGTGCACAAACAAAATATGAGAAACAGGGCAGATAGGCATTTTTTTTAATTTTCACACCCACTGATAGACCAGTGATGCACTCACATCCTCTGCATTCATGATCAACAAAAGTGCTTTCCTAGAACCTGAACCTCAACCCAAGTGTCGCCTCAAGTAGTTTATGCATGAACTCAAGCACTAAATTAGAATTGATTTTTTTAAAAACTCACACAAACAGAGGTATTATTTAAAATCTTTAAAGTAGATTTAAACAGTTTTCAGGATTAAAAGCAGCCACTCTTAGAGGGAATAAAAACACATTTGACATAAATATGAGGAGCCTTAATTGAAACTCCTCTACCCAGATGTTGTCAATGCCACATCCATTCATTCCTCAGCCCTTATATCGATGCTTGCTGGGTTCTCTTCCCACAATCAGCACCTGCATGTCTTTACCAGAGAGCTTGTCACTCAAATGTGCTCAGTCTTACCTGTGTGGCTGGGAGTGTTGGGGATTTAATGTCAAGGGAAATAATCTTCCATCAATGAATGATGAAAGTTCGTTTTCACAACTTCCGGTCCCCTTGGCCCTCATCGAAGGGCTTCAGGAGGTGAGGCTTAGGCTTCTTGCTCTCCTCCAAGTTTCCACAGTAGTTTTAAGCAGCATTGCCTGTGGTGCTTAAAACTTTTTTTTTTTTTTTTTGAGATGGAGTTTCCCTCTGTCACCCAGGCTGAAGTACAGTCACGTGATCCTGGCCATCACAACCTCTGTCTCTCAGGTTCAAGTGATTCTCCTGCCTCAGTCTCTCGAGTAGCTGGGATATAGGCACCCATCACCATGCTCGACTAATTTTTTAAACATTTATTTTTAGTAGAGATGGGGTTTCACCATGTTGGCCAGGCTGGTCTCGAACTCCTGACCTCAGGTGATCCGCCCACACTTTTTATTGTTTGCCTACACTTTCTAGATTTGCTTCATCAGTCTACTCCCTTTCTGGTTGATACGGTTTGGTTGTGTCCCCACTCAAATCTTATCTAGAATTGTAATCCCTATGTTTCAAGGGAGGGACCTGGTGGGAGGCGATTGGATTCAGGGATGGTTTTCCCCATGCTGTTCTCATGATAGTGAGTTCTTATGAGATCTGATGGTTTCATAAGGCAATTTTCCCTATTGTTTCTCATTCTTCTCTCTCCTTCTGCCATGTGAAGAAGGTCCTTGCTTCCCCTTCACCTTCCACCATGATTGTAAGTTTCCTGAGGCCTCCCCTCAGCCATGCACAACTGTGAGTCAATTAAACCTCTTTCCTTTATCGATAAATTACCCAGTCTCAGGTCATATATTTATAGCAGTATGAGAATGGACTAATACACTGGTCTGTCCTTCATCCAAATTAACTACCTGCACTGCAGTCCTTGTCTCGGGCTCTGCTTTGAGGGACCCCAACTATGACAGCCACATTAGAATGCATCACATACTGCACTGAAATTCTAGAGTGGGTGTTGTCAGGTGGTGATGATTATTAGATTTGTTAGTCTGTTTTCGTGCTGCTGATAAAGACATACCTGAGACTGGGTAATTTGTAAAGGAAAAGGAGGTTTAATGGACTCACAGTTCCACATGGCTAGGGAGGCCTCACAATCATGGCAGAAGGTGAAAGGCACAGCTTACATGGCAGCAGCGAGAGAGGAAATGAGAACCAAATGAAAAGGTTTCTGCTTATAAAACCATCAGCTCTTGTGAGACTTATTCATTACAATGAGAACAATATGGGGGAAACTGCTCCCCCGATTCAATTATCTCCCACCAGATCCCTCCTACAACACATGAGAATTGTGGGAGCTACAATTCAAGATGAGATTTGGGTGGGGACAAAGCCAAACCATATCATTGGATAGGACACTGGAGAAAGGCAAGAAAGAAGACATCTGAAGAATGAAGGGAGCCAAAGAAATGCCAACATTTTGCTTTTTGAAGAAAAGCTAAATTAAAGTCAAAATGGATTTATCAATTTCCTTGGGTTTGTGAATGTAAAGGACTTTATTAAGGTAAGTCAGAACTTCTCTTTTTATGCTTAACCCAACTCAATTTGGCTTATGTGGGGAAAACAAGAAATCAAAACCCAAAGGAACATGCCAGTTCAGGAATATAGTTAGCTAAGCTTCTTACTGAACAAATGAAATCAGAAAGCATGCATGCAGATAGACCACAAGTGACTACAATGCAGTAGTTTATTTCAGCTCTATTTATCTGGAATTAATGCTACACCATCTGACACATGCAGCAGTTATGCATCATGTGTCAGTGGTTACATCTTCCAGTGCCTCCTACAGTTGCTCCTGATGGTATATCTACTCAAAATTATGTAAGTGCACTCACATTCTTTAACATTTTCTCATTAAAGCCGGATGGAATTGGGCTTCTTATGCTTGCTATTCATTCATTTATTATTATTAGAGTGTCTACCATGTAGTAGACATTTTTGTAAATGCTGGGGATATCTTGATAACAAAGACAAAATCTTTCCTCACATAGATCTTAAATTTTAGTGTGAAGAGAAAGACAATGACTATTTTGAAGTTACAAAGGGGCTTTGCCGATTTGAGCGCCTACTTAGGAGATTCAGAAGTGGTTGGATTTAGGTGCTTAGATTAAGTCATCAGAAATTTCCACCTTCTACCCTTAACAGTGAGCATCCGAAACTGACAAAACAATATTTCCTATTTTATTTTACTTCATTTTATTTTAGAGACAGGATCTTGCCTGTTGCTCAGACTGGAGTGCAGTGGCACAATCATAGCTCACTGCAGCCTCAATTTCCTGAGCTCAAGGGATCCTCCCAAAGTGCTGGGATTACAGGTATGAGCCACCATGCCCAGTCAAAATTCTCTATTTTTAATTTACAGTTTATATCAAGACACTGGGCCAGGGGAATTTGAAGTCACCCATCCAGCGGTCTTAGCATCTTTGCTCACACGCTGAATGACTTGATGTAAATGACTGATTGAGATTTGGGTACATTAACCCTTATTTTCCACTCTTGATTTGCTGTACCTTCTCTACAACTGTTTATTTTTACTTCTGACTAGCCACCAATTGGCAATGATGTCTAACACTTTTCATTACTTTACATCTTCTCAACCATTTCTTTCTTTGCAATCCACTCCATTACATGTTTTTGAAATACCATGGGATATAAAAAGATTGTGTTACAACAATCATCCATTCATCCATACACTCAGCTGTTCACCATGTACCAGGCACTGTGCTAAAGTATTTTATATCCATTGTTTTATCTCATTTTTATGTCAATCTTATGAGGCAGGCACTATTATTATCCCTCTGACAAATAAGGAGACTGGAGCTTAGAGCTTAATAAAGTATCAATGGTCAGAAAACAAGTAAAAAGCAGAGCTAAAATTGGAAACTGCAGCCATGTGACCTCAAAGCAAGTGCTTTTAACCACAACCTGATGGTCTCCTAACATGTTTTATCTGCATTTTCCTTTCTCTCTCACTGTCCTTTGTTGTAAAAGCCCACATAGAAAAGTCTGTTTTAACTGAAAGATATATTTAAAATGAAACTGGTGATCAATGATTATCATCATGACAGCAACACAGTCACGAAAAAGTGAAAGTGAGCACCCATATGGATGAGCAACTTAACAGAGTGGCCAGGAGCTCTGGCTTCAGAGTCTAACAGAGCTGGGCTTGAATCCAAGTGCTGTCACTCACTGGCTGTGTGATGGCGGGCTTGCCACTTAATGTCTCCAAGCCTCAGTTTCCCCATGGGTAAGAAGGGGATAATGATCATGATGCTTACCTCAGATGATTGTGTGAGAGACTTAAGTAAGATTCTGAATGTGAAGGGCTTAGCACAGCATGCCGTACATTGTAAATGATCAATAAGCTGTAGCTACTCTAACGATTATTACATCAAGATCAAGAAGTTCAAGGGGTTAAACAAACAAACACTTTTTTAAAACAATTCCTCAAGGGCATGAAGCCTTGAAATAGGCTGGGCATTAGAACAAATTGCAGCAAAGCCAACGGCAACTGGGCCTTGAGACAAAGGAAGAAAAGAAAGTGCTCAGAGGACTTGGAAAAGAAACAAAGAAGGAAGACAGGATGAGAACGAGGAGGATAAGGAAAGACTGTGAAGCTCTGACCCAGACAGAGGCAAGTGGATGGAGGGCTCAGCCACACCGGGAGCCATGTTCTTCCCACAAATGATGATGATTTGATGGCACCAGAACAGCAGCAGGACTCTTCTTCCTGACATGAATCCAAACATGGTGTATGTCTTACACTCCCAACTAGTGGTCACACCTGGCCCTAAACTTGTGACCTTGGATATGTTAATTAACTTAAGCCTCTGTGTTCACATTTGTCCAATGGTGATCACAACAGACCTCACCTTCCATGCTCTTGAGGATCATAAGATAATCAAATGTCAAGCATGTAACAGTTTCTGGCTCAAGTAAATGCTCAATAAGGTTAGTTATCACAGCTAATTCTGCTATTAATACTACAAAAAACACATTCAGTGCTATAGATATTTACAAACTAGGGCACTAATTAAATCAAAGTCACACATAAAGAAGAAAGATTATATAGGCATTAAGTTATGCTTATGAAGAATTTGGAATAATGTGGCAAATATTTACATTTAATATTGGGTGAAAAACAGAAGACAAATCAATGTATAAAATAGGATCACAAGAAAATATGTATATATATAGAAAATGAGAAAACCATACATTCATAAGTTTAAATTTTGTTTGAATATTTTATTTTCTGTACTTTTGAAATGTTCTATAATTAGCATTATTTTTATAATGATTTAAAATTTGGTATATTGAAAAAAATAAAGACTGCAATTTCTCATTGCTAACCACTACGAACATTGTGCAGAGCACAGGCCACTTTGAAACATTGTTTTTGCTCCATAAATGGAAAATCGGAATGAATTGATTAATCAAAATCCTACAGGCTCTCCCTATCAACCCTTCAGGCCAAAGGTGAAGTCATTCCAGTGCAATTTCAAGGTTACTCAGGCCACTTTCAAGAGCTAGGGGCAAAAGATCTGCAATAATGAACTTTGATTAAGCAAAAAGTACTCCACCATTGTATAAATAATAAAGTTTTAGGAAGAAAACTTTGCATCGAAATTAAATTTGAGGTACGCATTTTTAAATGGAAAAAGATAAACAAAGGAGCAAGAGGGATACATTAACTTAAAGATAAAATATTATCCCTTATTCTCTTTGGCACAGACTCACTTGTCCTGGCTGACATCTCTTCTCCAATCAACATGATGAAGGTAGAGAGACAAAGAACAGAGAGCCATCAAGTCAGGGATAAGAATGTGTTTCTTGGCTGGGCACAGTGGCTCACAACTGTAATTCCAGCACTTTGGGAGGCCAAGGCAGACGGATCACAAGGTCAAGAGATCGAGACCATCCTGGCCAACATGGTAAAATGCCGTCTCTACTAAAAATACAAAAAATAGCTGGGCATGGTGGTACATGTATATAGTCCCAGCTACTCAGGAGGCTGAGGCAAGACAATTGCTTGAACCCAGGAGGCAAAGGCTGGAGTGAGCTGAGATCACGCCACTGCACTCCAGCCTGGTGACAGAGTGAGACTCCATCTCAGAAAAAAAAAAAAAAAAAAAAATGTGTTTCTCTTGCTGTGTAATGGAGCCAGATCCCACCTGTTCACAAACTAAAACTGTAATTTCAAACTAAATTATAAACACATAGACCCTTGTAAACTCATACATCCTACCTCCCTTCCAGGGAATTGCAAAGCAATGCCTGTCACACACACACAAATACCAGGCTAGTTTGACCTGTGCTTTACCTAACCCTGAGGCTTGCATTTCCGAACTGTAAATTAAATTATATTTGCCACCAAGGGTGATTGTGTTGACAATGCAGGCTCGGGTAAACAAAGGACATTTCTTGAGCTGGAAGGAGGGGATTAGCTGCCACAGTGGATCGAGAGGAACAGCTGCCCTTTGTATAGGAGCTCCCTGGGTGAAGCACACAATGTGCCAAGGATTTAACCTGCACTAATGATTTGACCTCATGAGAGCCCTGGGAGGCAGAAGCTATCATCTGATTGTCACCATCAAAAAAGGCTGAAACTTACCATGTTCATTCAATAACTGGGTACAGTGATATAAAACTATTGTTACAAAATATTGCAATTCAGTTTTGCTTCATTCTAAAGCTCTTAACTACAGTACAAGAGGTTCTCAGACTTGTTCTGAAACATAGCTTTATTTCAAATAATAACGATAATAACTATTTTCCTATGGGCTGGCCAAAATGGAAGAATCATTCTAAACATATTTCTACCAATTTGAGCTGATAAAACTGAGCAGAGACTCACTAAGAAGAACTAGCCTAATTCTTTCCAATGAAGGTTGCAAACTTGTCCCACGGGGTGTAGGCACTGGCAAGCCCAACTTCTCCTTCTCCCCACGGCACCAGAAGGGGTGAGCTTCCCCAGCCTGATGTCCCACCATGGGGGCTTCTCACTCCCTGGGCCATGTAGCCAGAAGCTTCCCTCCGTGCCCTCATGGAGCCGTGAGAGATTATCTGGAAGGATACCTGAGAATGCTGGAAACATTTTCATCAACCAACCTTCATCCAAGGAGTGGCATTTGGGAAACTGCCCCAATGCAATGTTCCTTTTCAGGATATCAGCTATTTATTGAAGAGTTACTATGTGCCAGTCACTGGGTTAAATGTTTATTTTTAAGCACGATCTCATTTTTTCCTCATGATAGTCCCACATACTGGATACTATGATTATCCTATTTAGCAGTGAGGATTAATAATGGTTTATTACTATATAACAGGAGGGGAAAGTTTGATATATGTTTATTCTTCCTATTTCTGTTTTCTCTTAAACATTGTCTATGTCATCACTAATTTAAGATTGCATCTCGTTTAACAAAAAACAACTAAATTCATTATTAATTTTTTTGTTTTTATTTAATGCAAATTATTTAACCAGTCCTCTGCAAAGACTCCCACAATTCTCTGGTGCTTTGTCATATGACCTCAGTTTTAGGACCTATGGATTTGGCCATGGAAAAAACATGATAATGCAAAACGCACAACTGTGAAGGGAGACAGTCCTTTTAACAAGAGAAAAATCAAATTAAATTCAAGTTGGTTATAAACATGTCCCCATGTGCTCATGTTTTATAGTAGGCTTTCAGAAGGCCTAATTTTAAACCAGCACATATGATGAACAGCACAGCTAATGAGTGTCTCAGGGAATCAGCTGCTCTGTGCAGTTGGACAAGGAGGCAGGAACCTGGCAGCAGGTGAATGGGGACATGTAGAATTCCTGAAGAAGAAGAACAGAAATGATGGATTTTAAACTTCTCTATTTAGTCCTTGTTTGCTTATAGCTGACACCTCTGGGCCAACATATTCTCTCTTTCTCTGGAACAACACCTGATATGGTCTGGCTCTGTGTCCCCACCCAAATCTCATCTTAAATTGTAATCCAAATTGTAATCCCCATGTGTTTGGGGAGGGACCTCATGGGAAGTGATTAGATCATAGTGGTGGTTCCCCCCATGCTGTTATCATGATAGTGAGTGAGTTCTCACGAGATCTGATGATTTTATAAGGGGCTCTTCCCCCTTCATTTTGCACTTCTGTCTCTTGCTGTCTTGTGAAGAAGGACATGTTTGCTTCCCCTTCCACCATGACTGTAAGTTTCCTGAGGCCTCCCCAGCCATGCAGAACTGTAAGTCAATTAAACCTCTTTCCTTTATAAATTACCCAGTCTTGGGTATTTCTTTATAGCAGCTTGAAAATGGACTAATACAACACCCATCTCCCACTATTATGTTTTCACAATGGAAGTTTTAATCCAGGGATATCTAATCTTGTGGCTTCCCTGGGCCACACTGGAATAAGAAGAATTGGCTTGGACCACACATAAAATACACTAACACTAATAATAGCTCATGAGCTAAAAAAAAATCACAAATAAATCTTATAATGTTTTAAGAAAGTTTACGAATTTGTGTTGCGCTATCCTGGGCTGCATGCAGCCCACAGGCTGTGGGTTGGACAAGCTTGGTTTAATCCATAGATGGAGCACTCTACACAGCTCCCTTAAAGATGTTGCAGAAATGCTGACCCTGTGTCAGGCACCATGATCACCACTTAGCTGTTCATTTAATCCTTACAAAAAAGCCACGGAGCAAGGACTGTTATTGTGGCCTCCTGTGGTTGCCATAACAAAATACTACAAAGTGCATGGCTTGAAACACCAGGAATTTATTCTCACTGTTCTGGAAGCCAGAAGTCTGAAATCCAGGAGTCAACAGGGCTATGCTGCTTTCTGAGGCTCTAGGGAAGAATACGTCCCCCCCCTTCCAGCTTCTGCTGGCTGCAGGCATTCCTCGGCTTGTGGCCACATCACACCAATCACTGCCTCCATCCCACATAGCCTTCTTTCCTATGTGTCTTCACATGGTCTTTGTATAAGGATATCAGTTATGGGATTTAGATCCTACCATAATCCATCATGAACTCTACTGCACTAATTACGTTTGCAAAGGCCCTATTGTCAAATAAGGTCACATTCCGGGGTTTCAGGTGAATGTAAATTTTGAGAGGACACTATTCAACCCGGTAAAACAGGTAAGATTTAAAAAGACACCCTTTTACCTTTGCATGTTATCTCACTTGATTTTTATAACAGCCCTGTAGATTAAACAGATAATATGTTATATTCCCATTTCTAGATAGCATCATCCATTATTGAGAGAATGGAAATGAAGTTCAGGGCTGGACACTCCTGCCACTGAAACATCCCAGGCCAGTGACCTTTTCATGTCTGACCTAACAGGTGGTTTCCAACCACAGTTACTTGTGACATCATTCCATCACTCCCCATACATATTCCCTGTAGAACAAGTTATCTGGCCCTAGAATTACAGTTACAGGGAATTTTACATTCTTCATCTTCCCCAGGCAACTGAATCTTCTGGGACAAAAAGTGTATGTTCTCCCATAATAATAAAATTTCTCATTTTTAGCCTGGCATGTGACTGCCAATAGTAACGCTTCCCAGACTCTCAGGTGTCCATGTCTCTCCGAAGGGAAGTATAGTCAGTGATAACTCCCAGGCATAGATGAAACACGCCACACCTTATAGTCACTTTATGTTGTTCATTCTCCCTTCCCATAGACTGTCATGCTGTCATCATGTCATCACGGCTGGATCTGATACGGCCACTGTGGACCTTGAGGTGACCTTGGGAATGGAGACAGTGCATGGGAGAGAATCACACTGGAAGGGGCCTGGGTTCCTGAAGACCCCGCGATACAGATCACTTTGCAGCCCTGACTGCGCACATCAGGGCTTTTATGTTAGGGTGAAATTGCCTTACACTGTCATATAAGCAATTGCTATTTGTGGTGTCTTGCAAATAAACCTATTCTGATCTAGTGTATTTCCTAAAAAACAAAAGTTTGAACCCAGCTCTTTACATGTTACATGTTCTGAATACAAAAATAAGACCCAGTTTCTGCCCACTAGCAGGACCCAGAACCCCTCAGTGAAGGCATATACCATAGGAATGATCTCACAAGTACTTTAGCCCCCTACCTAATGCAAACCTACTCTTCATAGCTAGGTTTTTTGAGAGTGGAGACCAACCCAACTGTACCCTACTTAAGACTGGAACCAACAGACAGTAAAAACAAAGTTAAATTTGTATCAAACACAGTACCTTTATTGCTGCCTCTGCAGAACTAAAGAAACATGTTTGGATCTGAGGTAAAAATTATCCTCCTGATACTTCACACAAAAATTTGACCTGTGGGTCCACCCACCTGGCAGACGGAGCTGTCTCTTATCTGGACAAGCACCGACAGCAGAAGTTTGCCAACAGAAGCCACTTGTGACCCCAACATACAGATATTAACCCTGTCCAAGAGGGGAATATGAACAAATGTCTGTCATCATCCTGCCATCCCCTCAGTACGCATGTCCCTCCCCCACCTGCAAGGATGAATGAACATGAAGACAGTTGGACGCTCGCAAGTCTGTGGAGAAACAGGAATGCTTATACACTGTGGTGGGAATGTAAATTAGTTCAACCATTGTGGAAGACAGTGGGGCAATTCCCCAAAGACCTAGAACCAGAAATAGCATTTGACCCAGCAATCCCATTACTGGGTATTTACCTAAAGGAATAGAAATCATTCAGTTATAAAGATACACGCAAGCATATGGTCATTGCAGCAATATTCACAATGGCAAAGACATGGAATCAACTCAAATCCCCATCAGTGATAAACTGGATCAAGAAAATGTGGTACATATACACCATGGAATACTATGCGGCCACAGAAAAGAATAAGATCATGTCTTTGTAGGGACATGGATGGAGCTGGAAGCTATTATCCTCAGCAAACTAACACAAGAACAGAAAACCAAACACAGCATGTTCTCACTTACAAGTGGGAGCTGAACAATGAGAACACATGAACACAAAGAGAGGAACAACACACGTCAGGGCCTGTCGTGGGGCCAGGGAGAGAGAGAGCATGAAGATAGATAGCTAACACATGTGGGGCTTAATACCTCGGTGATGGGCTGATAGGTGCAGCAAACCACCATGGCACATTTTCACCTGTGTTCCAAACCTGCACGTCCTGCACATGTATCCTGGAACTTAAAATTAAGTTAAAAGAAAAAAAAGATGAGTTTAAGAAAAAGAAGAAGAAGAGGCAGTCAATCCCAACACTCCCGACAGGGAAAAAGTTTCTATTTTTCTGGTCCAAGCAGAACAAGTTGGAGCTGCTGTTGGGGAGGATAAAGCAGAAATAATGTCTTTAATAAAGATGAGGCCAGGCACCATGGCTAACACCTGTAATCCCACCACTTTGGGTGGCTGAAGCGGGAGGATCACTTGAGGCCAGGAGTACAAGACCAACCTAGGCAACACATCAAGACCCTGTCTCTTACAAAAAATAAAACTAAAAAAATTATCCAAGTGTGGTGGTGCCGGCCTATAGTCCCAGCTACTTAGAAGGCTGGGGCAGGAGGATTGCTTGAGCTCAGGAGTTCAAGGCTGCAGTGAGCGATGGCTGCACCACTGCACTCCAGCCTGGGCAACATAACGAGACCCTGTCTCTTAAAAGATAACATAAAATAAAATAAAAATGAAAAATAAAGATGAGCAAATCATGGGACCCATGATGTGAAATGGTGAAGTAATGACTAGTGGAGGATTCTGAGTAACTACAATGCGACTGATCCACGGATGGGTTCACAAGGAATATGGTCCTTGTCTGTGTCTCCTACTCCCCATTATTATTAATATTATTATATTAATTGATGGCATGTCTCTTCTCTTCCTCCTCCTCATTATTATTTTATTGGTGGCAAGGTCTGTTTTCATTACTTATTTAATATAATAATTCCCTGCAATCCAAGCAAGCAAAATGTACATATTTTTTAAAAAAGCCAAACAGCCCAGAATTTGCACACACATTTCTTTGGCTGGGGTGTACACAAGCTCCAGGCGGCACCACTCTGCCATGTGTCCTGCGGTCAGCAACACCAAGACCACTTCTCAGCACCAGTCCCCACCGTGAGCATCTCTCTGGGCAAAGAGCTGTATCTAACACAAAAGGGGCTTCCATCAGAGAAACAGATGAGCTTGTTAATGAAGGGGATGAAAATTGGAGCCGTTATGAGTTACTGTATCATAAATGAATGCAAATTACATTGTCAGTGCTATTTACAATTTCACACGGCACAGAGCCTTGTAATTATGTCTATTCAATTATTCCATTCAGAGAAATGTTCAGCAAGGGCTTCTCACCATGGCCAAAACCCATTCGAAAGCTTCGGCTGTACATGGAAGTTAGAACTGGCTCTGAAAGGATTAATCACCACATATTCAGAAATAAAAACATGGGTGAAGGGTCTAAGATGGGTCTGTACCTGAGAAATAGATGCTTAAGAGTTTAGAGACAACATGTAATGACCGTAGGCTGTGTGGTCAGAGTTGAAGCACTGAGTTGAACCCTAAATATAGAAGTGGGTCAAGTCAGCAAAAGCCTCTGCAGAAGCAAAACATTGGAAATAAGCTGTGGCAACAGGTTTCTGCAAGGCTTAAAAATCCCTTCAGGCTGGGTACGGTGGCTCACACCTGTAATTCCAGCACTTTGGGAGGCCGAGGTGGGTGGATCACAAGGTCAGGAGTTCAAGACCAGCCTGGCCATGACGGTGAAACTCCGTCTGTACTAAAAATACAAAAATTAGCTGGGTGTGGTGGTGGTGGGCGCCTGTAATCCAAGCTACTCAGGAGGCTGAGGCAGAGAATTGCTTGAACCGGGGAGGCGGAGGTTGCAGTGAGCCGAGATAGCGCCACCGCACTCCAGCCTGGGCGACTCCATCTGAAAAAAAAAAAGTCCCTTCAAAGATTTATTTATTTATTTGAGATGGAGTCTCTCTCTGTCGCCCAGGCTGGAGTGGAGTGGCATGATCTCGGATCACTGCAAGCTCTGCCTCCCGGGTTCATGTCATTCTCCTGCCTCAGCCTCCTGAGTAGCTGGGACTACAGGTGCCCACCACCACACCCAGCTAATTTTTTAAAAATTTATTTATTTTTAGTAGAGATGGGGTTTCACTGTGGTCTCGATCTCCTGACCTTGTGATCTGCCTGCCTCGGCCTCCCAAAGTGCTGGGTTTTTTTTTTCTTTAAATAAAATCTGTAAGGGGGCTGGGTGCAGTAACTCATGCCTAAAATCCCTGCTACTCTGGGGGCTGAGACTGGAGGATCTCTTAAGCCCAGGAGTTCAAGGTCAGCCTAGGAAACATAGTGAGACACCTTCTTTTAGGAAAATAAATACAAGTAACAGTAGAAAACAATCTGTAAATATTTTAGTTTACTTATTTGAAAAGGACAATTTTTCAAACATGACCACAAGACCTTATCTTGTCTAAAATGATAAAAAATAATTTATATTATCACAGACCAAATAAGTACTTCAGTTTTTGCAAATATATGAACTTATTTTAAATCTCTACTATACACGTGTGATTTTGTGTTTACTATTCATAGATCATTGTATCAGCCTTCCATTTCACTTTGCTTCCTTTAAATCCAACAAATCCCATCTTTAGAACCACCTTCAGTAAAGTGTCCACAGCTCCTTCTGATTGAGCTTGGTTTCCTGCAAGATTTAAGCTAAATTGCTCAACAGACAGAAGACGACGTAGTTTGTCCTAAAAGCAGAGTTTAGTTACCATGCTGGTGGAAAATTAAAGCATTGACTGACATAAGTAAAATCTGTTTTTGATATGTTATAAATAAAGCTTTTGGCTACTATATAACGAAGGTCAGAACTGCAACTGCACAGAGGAAAATAGTAAGCAACAGGATTGTCACTAGGATTTCAGGACAATGTTGGACAGCTCCAGATGCCATCAGGCATTTTTTATGTAGAAGCGTGGATGTCACGTGCCTGCTCTACAAAAGCTCCGATTCTGTCCTGGCACCATGGCGTCTGCGACTAGAAAGTCTTAGCAGCATCCTGACTGGACACAGTGGCTTCGATCCTTCATTGATGTGAGTTGGGGCACAGGGGAGTAGCTTACTTCCTGCCAGGAGAGGTAGTTGGAAAAGAGCTATAAACCAAAATATCTCCAAAGACTGTCCTTATTCTTCAGCCAATTTAGAATCAGAATTTAGGATCTGTTGCTTCCAAACCTGCCTTCTATGGTCTTGTTGCCATGCAGTCAGTTAGTAAACACTCGCACATGCTGGCCACCCATGTCCATCTCTGTTTCTGAAGCAAGCCAAGCCCACTCCTGCCTGCGGGCTGTGCCCTGGAGTGTCCTGTGCGTGGAGCTCCTGCTGCTGGTCTGGCTGTTTTGGATCTTTCCTCTTTACAGAACAGCACCCCACGTCTTAACCTAGACGAGCCTTCCCTGTCCTCACTGTCTCAGGCAGCGCCATCACTTCCATTCTAGTCTCCCTCCATCAAGCCACCTTGTTTAGTACTTTCATAGCATTTTATCACAACTTGAAGTGGTATGTTTATTAGTTGCTTTGTGCATTGTCTAACCTCTCCATTGTATGTGACTATCCTGAAGGCGGGAATTTGATTGTCATGGTCACCATGGTGCCACCAGGGACCACATCCGTGTCTGGCATGAGGGAGATGCTCATGGACAAATGGTACATGAACCAGTGAGTGAAGAGCCTGCACTGGGGTCAAGGCAGACTGATACAGTTTGGCTGTGTCCCCACCCAAATCTTGTCTTGAATTAATTGTAGCTCTCATAATTCCCACATGTTGTGGGAGGGACCCAGTGGGAGATAATTGAACTATGGGGGCAGCTTCTTCCATACTGCTCTTGTGGTAGTGAATAAATCTCATGAGATCTGGATGGTTTTACAAGGGGAAACCCCTTTCTTTTTTTTAATTATACTTTAAGTTCTAGGGTACATGTGCTCAATGTGCAGGTTTGTTACATATGTATACATGTGCTATGTTGGTGTGCTGCACTCATTAACTCATCATTTACATTAGGTATATCTCCTAAAGCTATCCCTATTCTCCCCTCCCCATAATAGGACCCGGTGTGTGATGTTCCCCTTCCTGTGTCCACGTGATCTCATTGTTCAATTCCCACCTATGAGTGAGAACATGTGGTATTTGGTTTTCTGTTCTTGCGATAGTTTGCTGAGAATGATGGTTTCCAGCTGCATCCATGTCCCTACAAAGGACATGAACTCATCCTTTTTTATGGCTGCATAGTATTCCATGGTGTGCATGTGCCACATTTTCTTAAGCTTTCATTTGGCTCTCATTCTCCTTGCCTGCCACCATGTAAGACGTGACTTGGTTCTTTCCTCACCTTCCACCATGATTGTGAGGCCTCCCCAGCCACATGGAACTGTAAGTCCATTAAACCTCTTTTTCTTTATGAATTACCCAGTCTCAGGTATGTCTTTAACAGCAATGTGAGAACAGACTAATACAGCAGACCTACCTTCATCTGATCCCCCAGTATAACCCACACCACAGGGAAGTTCCAGAAAATTTGTCTTCAAGGAGCCAGATCTTTGACTTGAAGTCAGTGAGAACATGGGGAAACTTTTTCTCTTTGATTTCCAACCAAGGACATGTTAAAAATAGCAGCAGTTTTAACCTAAAAGTAGAGTGGGCTTTGAATATTAAGGTGACCCAAGAGCCGAGCTATGTGAAAAGGGTGCCAAGTGGTATCCTATTCTTGCTGGCACTGATGATGTCTGCCACATCAAAATGCAGGGATTGTGACAATCTCAGTACGTTCAAAGTAGCAACTTGCTGCATTTGAACTCTTATATCTGGCCTCACACACGTAATATTCAGGAATATCTGTGTTCATAAGAGAAGCATGATTTGTGTCTTCCGGAATTTTCCTTCATGTCTGTTCCAACTCTGTGGTGTCTTTCTGAACAATTGTCCTCAGTCCTTCAAAGACTCAGCTCTGCCAAACTCCTAAATAATGTCCTTCTGGAAATGGCACTTATTCCCATCATAATGACAGAAAAAATAAAGGGGATAAAGAAGATCCACATGGAAATAAGGCCTTCATCAAAAATGTGTGATGTCCTTTGATTGAGTTTCATAATGATGTTTGAATTTAAAATGCTTGAGCATCACACCTGTCATCAACGAGGGTCATTTCTTGGAGGCTGTGTTGGAAATAGATGCTTGTTATGGATCTCAAAATGTTTTATTTTGTCAGAATTGGAGCTGGAGTCACGTGAAAATCACTACAGGCTTCCTCACATTATCACATAGGCTCACAGGTGTGCTGGCAGCGTCAATTTCCCTGTAGGTGCAAACAGATAAGTTCTCTCCACTCCACGTGTGTGGAGATGGGACCTCACAAACCACTCCCCCACTTTACGGAGGCAGGTGTCCTCAGGCACTAAGCTCTGGGGTGCAGCACCCCGTGACCTGGCAGAGCTGGCCCTAGAGCCTGGAGACCAGAAGTGCCCCATGCCACTTGGGCAGGAGACCTGTCTGCTGGTCTCCATCTCACTGTCCTGGTGATGCTAGTTTTCCAGCACCAGGCATGCCATCCTCTTCTTCCTCAGCTTCCTCTCCACCTGCTGTGCTGAAGACTGGTTCAGCATGGTGTGCAGCCACCTCACCCGGCACCTGCCTCAGGTGTGAATGACCACAGGACCCCGAGTTGGGGTGTGAATGACTGCAGGACTCTAAGTTCTAGGAAACCAAAGGTCTCTGTGGTTAGGGTAGTCACCTACTCTAAAATTAGGAGAGAGCTGCCTTTACACAAGATGAACCTGCACCTGACATACCAGACCTGGAGGGCTGGGCTATCGAGGGCTTGATTCACATGTGAAGGGCCAGCCTGCCTCGCTCGGGCTGAACTTCCATGCAGTGCACAGACATTAACATGCTAATTAGTAAGCTTGGCACCCATCGTGAGATTCATCCCCCCATGGGCCATGTTCCATGGAAACAGGGGTGGTGTGCCCCGCCTCAGCAAGCACAAATCAAAGCACCTGTAAGCACTGTATCTGTGCCCTCATAGTCACACCTCTTGGAAGTTTCTCTGCTTTCTTTGTTGCAGTGGGATCTTTACTCTTAGTGCTGAAGTTCATGGACCTTGCTCGGTGTCATCCATGAACATATTAAATATGACACATCTGCAGTCACAGCAGGATGACACCCTGCCCTGAGAATATCTCACCACAATTTATATTCAGTCAGACCAAGGGGAGATGCTGGACATATACTTGTAACAGCCAGAGACAGAAATTGTGTGTGTGTGTGTGTGTGTGTGTGTGTGTGTGTGTGTGTGTGTGTCTGGGAGGAAATGAGAGAAAGGAAAATGGGATTATTGAGTATCATCTAGTCCAGGCATGGTGGCTCATGCCTGTAATCCCAACACTGGGAGGCTGCAGCAGGAGAAACACTTGAGCCCAGGAGTTCAAGACCAGCCTGAGCAATATGGAGAAACCCCATCTCTATCAAAAAAAAAAAAAAAAAAAAAAAAAAAAAAAAAGCAGTAATTAGCCAGGTGTGGTGGCATGTGGCTATAGTCCCAGCTACTCAGGAGGCTGAAGCGGGAGAACGCCTGAGCCCAGGAGGCAGAAATTGCAGTGAGCTGAGAATACACTACTGCACTGTAGCCCAGGCAACAGAGCAAGACCCTGTCTCAAAAAAAAAAAAGAAGAAAGGAAAAAAGAATCATCTTCAGGAATTATTAAATATCATTATTGCGGGGAAAATAACCTACTTACATCTAGATGCATCTTAAATACACTATGTCCAAAAGCTTAAAATTATTTTTAGGGCAAAAATGTAGATGTTTTATCCCACTGAGTTTGAGAGTCAGACACTGCTATAGGACTTACCATTATCTTCATTTTGGAGGTAGGAAACTGAGGAACAGAGAGGCTGAGATCCTGCCAGGATCCCCAAGCTGATAAGCGAGCTGAAATTCAGATCCTGGCAGTTTGACTCTAGAGTCTGAGCCCTTGTTCACTATTGGCTCAAGATTTTTGCTTGGAATCTAGTTCTCAGGGGATCATAATAAACCATGTTTCCTCTGAACCTCATTTTGCTCCTACACAAAGTGGGATCATACTATTAATACTTAACTTGTGAGCATCATTGAGATAGAACATGGTAAGGAAGGTTACAAGATGTAACCTCCTGGACACTACAGGTTACTCATTGATTCATGTCAAGCGGAGGGATACATCTTCCTGTCCCTGACCACAACTGGTCAGTCTTCTGCTTTCCGTCGTCTTCTCTGTGGACCCAGATCAAATTTCTCACTTGGAGAAGCTGTGTCCTCACCGTTCCCTCCACACCAGGTGCATGCCAATACCTTCATTTGCTGTTTCTCCCACCTGCAATATCCCCTCGGAGAACCCATAAATATCCCATTCTCAAAGGGGCCAATCAACTCCACCACATCCATAAACCAGTTGGCTCCAAACTATAATGGCAGACACAGGCTACTGTACCGGATCTAACCCTTATGTCCTGGCCACATCTTCTATGTGCTACGTCTTGTCTTCCCAGCCAAACTGCAAGCTCCCAGAAGGTAACTAGTAGGTTTTTTAAAACTTACATCCCCAAGTATATAACACACCCAACATACAGCTGGGTAAACAGTGCCATCTACTCTAGGCAGGGTATTGATCAGCCTGGCTATATCACTCATAGATGCCCCAACGAACTAGACTGAAAATATTTGTCATGCAACCCAATGCTGGTATATACACAGCTTTATGTTTTGCTTGATAACTGTTATCGATTCACCCTGCCCTTATTTCCAATTTCTTAAATGTGTACCCCAAACTAAATCTGTCTTCCTTAACATGAGGACTGTAGGAATAATCCGCCAGGTTGAGTTTGGGGCTAGACAAAGTCATATGTACCCCTGTGGGCTCCTTAAATTTTGCTAACTGGCAACAGGCTGCACTGAAAACTATACCTCTCCATGCATTAAATCCAGGATTTAACTTCAAGGTATTTATATTCAGTATGAATATGGATTCAGTATGAAGAGGCATATAGGTGAGAGAGGGAATATAATATAGTTTTTTGGGGTTTTTTTGAGACTGAGTCTTGCTCTGTTGCCCAGGCTGGAGTATGATCTTGGTTCACTGCATCCTCTGCCTCCTGTGTTCCAGTGATTCTCCTGCCTCAGCATCCCGAGTAGCTGGGATTGCAGATGTGCACTACCACGCCTGGATAATTTTTGTATTTTTAGTAGAGACAGAGTTTCACTATGTTGGCCAGGCTGGGCTTGAACTCCTGACCTCAGGTGATCCACCCACCTTGGCCTCCCAATGTGCTGGGATTACAGGCATGAGCCACACACCCAGCCTGAATATAATATAGTTTTAATGAAATTAAAGATAGTTGAGGAAAAAAAATAAGTACACAGAAACAACAGATATTGTATTCCAGCACCACATCACAGCCCATCTCCTGAAACCGTAGTGTGTGCAGTTCAGATTCCTCAGCAAGACATCCAGTTTGTTAGTGTAGGGATATATTTTGCCATCAGAATTCTTTTTTTTTTTTTTTTTTTTTTTTTTTTTTTTTTTTTTTTGCTTCTGCAACACTCATATTCCAATTTTTCACCAACAGAGGTAAGTAATCTTCCCAACAGCCCTGCTGCAGTGGCCGAGTCACTGTGTCCCACACATGGATTCCTCCTCCTTCCTCACTATTCACATTCTCAGAAGACTCGTGAGAAATAGGGCTCACATTTTTCCTTGACAGTGCTGTGTGGAATAAACAACAATTCCAAGAAAAAAAATGAAAGAAATTAATAAAGCCCAAATCTTCAAAAAATAATTACTTAATATATCTGAGGAAGAGTTTGTAATGATAAAATTTGGAGGACACAATAGTTTTAATTAAAATGATGTTTATCAGAAATTTCTTATTTATCTCCTGGAAATCGAAAAAATCATCCATCCTAGAAAAGGAGTTTTGCTAAATTTTGAGCTTTTTTTGCTTTACTACCAAACAAGAAAAGACTCACCAACTGTGTAGTTGTGTTAACAGCAACTTTATTTGTAATAGCCACAAAATGGGAATTAGCCCAGATGTCTTCCACCAGATGAATAGCTCAATTAGCAGTAGCACATTCACACAATGGAAGACCACTCCATAGTTAAAAATAAATGGAATATTGCTATACATAACAACTCAAGCAAATCTCCAGGGAATTACATTGAAAAAAATAATTTTATGGAAAAATACTCCAATACAAAAAGGCCAGATTTGTGATTCTGTATATACAATGGTATTTAAAGGGGAAAAAATGTTTAGGAAAGGAGTAGCTGCCAGAGATTAGGGAATGTGGGGGGTGCTGTAATGGAAGGTAGCTGGGAGATGCGTTTAGTTTGAAAAGGGCAACAAAGGGATGCTTGCGGTGTTGAAACTGTTCAGTACCTTGACTTGGTAGGCGATCACCTACACAGGTGAGAAAACTGTATACAACTTAGTATACACATACAAATGAGTGCACGTATAACTGGGGAAATCAAAATAAGATCTGGGGCTGGGTATAGTGGTTCATGCCTATAATCCCAGCATTTTGGGAGGCTGAGGCAGGAAGATCATTTGAGGCTAGGAGTTCACGACCAGCCCGGGCAACATAGTGAAACTCCCCCATCTCTATGAAAAATAAGAAAAGTAGATAAGCAGGTGGCACACACCTGTTGTCCCAGTTACTCAAGAGGCTGAGGGGTGGAAGGATCTCTTCAGTGCAGGAGGTCGAGGCTACAGTGAGCTATGATCATACCACTGCACTCCACCCTGGGCAACAGAGCAAGACCCTGTCACACACACAAAAAGAAATCTATGGATTATACTTATGCACTTATGTCAATATCCTGGTTATGGTATTATGATACAGTTTTACACATGTTACCATTGTGGACATTTGGCAAAGGGATCAAGGAATCTGTGTGCATTATTTCTTGTAACTGCCTGTGAGTTATCTCAAAAAAATTTTAACCACTCCCCGAAACAAAAAATAACTCCACATTTAACCACAAGAAAAGCGACACCCAAATAGAAGGGCATTTTATAAAATATCTGACTAGTTTTCTCAAAACTGTCAAGATCTTCAAAAAAGTTGAATAGTGGATACAATTCACTGCAAAGTATGAGAAACTGTCCCAGCTAAGAAGAGTTTAAGGAGATGTGATGACTGAATGCAATGTGGTCTCTTGGATCCCAGGATGGAAAAAGGACATTGGGTGAAAACTAAGACATCTGAATAAATATGGACTTTAGTTAATAATAATATATCAATATCGGTTCACGCATTGTGACAAATGGAATATGTTAACTATAGGGAAAAACTAGGTATGGGGTTTATGAGAAGTCTCTGTATTGTCTTGACAACTATTCTGTAAATTCAAAACTATCATTAAATAAATACATAATTGAATAAATGCTGGCAGTTCATTTAATAGTTAATTATTAAATAAAACACTGTTGCCCATCCAAGGGTCATGTCAAAAGGCAGGGGCCACTTTTGTCCTAACAATACAGAGAATTCCTTTCCCAGCTCCCATGAAAGGCATCTGCAGCCGTGGTAGGCTTTTAAATCTCCTCCATGGAAATGACACTTTGCTTCTGTCACATAAGAGCACCATCTGCAGTGCTGCTCAGGAAAGCCACCAACCACAACTCCGGATCTGTGTTCCAGGACCGACAACATAAGCGCCTTCAAGATGGCCTGTGAGAAGTAGCTAAGGCATTTTTGGTGTGAGCTATTATTTATTTACTAATGAAAAATTATAAGCTAAAACATTTACTCTAAGCACGAAGGCAGCGTGATATATTTAGCAAACGATGTCCTCAACATACGGCCCTCTGGCATTGCGGTGACATTTTCTAGGGATGGAAATTATATTTTGCTTTCACACCTACATGATTCAGGACCTGAAAAGCGGGGAAAGCAAAACAGTAATAGAACAAATATGAAGGTGGTTACAGCCTGGCTGTCTTGGGTATTAACTGGGTCGGACTTGAAAGTGGTAGCGCATAATTCTAAATTTCCCCAAGCTCAAGAGTTGAACCTGTCAGGACTATAGTAAATGTGTGTCCTTGGAGAATACAGGTGACTACATTTAGATGGAATATGGAAGCCCTTTGAAATTTACTGGGAAAACAGACTGAAATGAGATTCATTTTTCAAGTCCTGCTTTCTTTTGTGATATATTTGCCTGTGTAGTCCCCAATAAAATAGGAGAGGATTGGTTTGACACACTATGAATTTTCTTTGGGAGTCTATCAGCAAATAGCAAATATAAAAATGCATTAATAAAGGTATATCTGTAAGTACCAACTACATGTAGTACCCTTTAATATATTGGCCATTAAAGCTTTATTTGCTTTGTTCGTATTTTTCATAACATTTTCTTGGAGGGAGGGCTAATCTGCCAACAACTATTTCATCGTGGTCAGAAACAATAGCCCCATGTTTGTTATTTCTGTCTCTGCAAGTAAAAGAGTCAGGCTCTTGTAAAAATGAATTGATTGCAGGTATTTTACCTTCTTTGCCTTTCTGTCTCCACTTCTAGGCCAAATATATTGAATCAATTTAATTCAAGAATTATCTGGGCTTGTGCCAGGGACAGAAGTTCAAAGAATAAATAATAGAACAATACCTAACTCTTGCTTTCAGAGAATTTTTTTTCTAGCTTGAAGCAAAGACTAACCTGAAATAATTATAGTTGTTTTAGCACCTTCTTTTACTGAATGCAAAACATGCCAAAAATAATAAGTATTATATCTATCCTATGAAATATACAGTATGCAATTAGCCTTAATATTATAATGAAATATTATTCAAATTTGGCACTTTACAAATTCTCTGTATTTAATCTGGTCAGGTGTAGTCCTAAGATACTGACAAGAATACTAGCAATAAAGGAAAATATAGATTACTAGGTAAACCGGCAACTTATTTTCGTTCCTCTAAGTTAGGTGATTGAGCACATTGTCATATTGGACTTGGACTTGCATGAAGATTTATCGGGGAATCCTTTGGAATGTGATAAATGTAATAGAAGAAAATGATTTTTATTTACAGCCTGTATTGTTTGACACTTTATTTATTCCTGGCTTTGACTCCCAGAATTACCTGGAAAGTTAATTGCCTGTTGCTTCTAAATACAAATGCCTTTGTTACTTGGGTTTCCTTTTGCTCTGGATCCCCTTTGAGTCTCACATGGTGGCACACAATTGTGATGAAATTGTTGTAGATGTGATTTCCAGCGAAACAGAATTTATCCAGAACAGACTGCTGACCTTATCAGCAGGAAAACCTCTTGGATAGCTGCAAGTTCAGGAATGCCAAAATATCCAGGAATAGGAAAAAATCAGCTTCTTTGGGGAAAAAAGTGACAGTGAGTGTCTGAGAGCCAGGGTTTAAAAGCTTGAGCTTGCATCTAGAAAGCCAAAGAAACGTCTGACTATTTCTGAAAAGTGCTATTTTTTAAATGTGATCTATCCTTTCTGTCAGAGATAAAAATAAAAAACAAAAATGTGTTCTATCCATATTCCTAATTAATTTTATTTTCACAAATAAGTAAAAAACAAGATTTAACTTAATTCTTTGAACATAGAAACTGCAGTCATTCCATTTTACTTTTCTTATATGCTAACTCTAATAACCGTCCATTCGAGGTTGGTTTGATTGATTGACTGGTCTCCTCATGGCCCACTTTGCATAGTTAATAATTTTTGATTGGATATCAAACGTTGTAATTTTACCTTGCTGACTGCTGGACATTTCTGTATTCTTAGAAATATTCTTGAGTTTTGTTCTGGGATTCACCGAAGTTAATTGAGCCTCTTTGATTCTGCTTTTAAGAACTATTTGACTGAACAGAACTAGTACTCATTTTAGAGCTGACTATTCCTACGAAAAAAGAAAGACCTTTCTGAGTACTTTCACCAATGCCCCACTGATCTGAAGGATTTCTAATGTGGCTAATGATACAGGCCCACACCTGCAATTCCAACACTTTGAGAGGCTGAGGTGGGAGGATAGCTTGAGCCCAGGAGATCAATACCAGCCAGGTCAACAAAGCAAGATCCCGTCTCTACAAAACATAAAAAAATAATAAAAATTAGCAAGGCATGATGGCTTGCACTTGCAGTCTCAGCTACTCGGGAGGCGGAGGCATGAAGATCACTTGAGCCCTGGAGTTCGAGGCTGCAGTGAGCTGTGATCACATCATTGCACTCCAGCCTGGGTGACACAGCAAGACCCTGTCTCTAAATATGTATGTATATTTACATAGGCAATATCCCCAGCACTGTGTGTGTCCCAGGCCCTGGGACTCTAATTCTTTCTGGTAGTTCTTGTCCGGGGCTCAGGTAGTTTTCTCACACACATGTGTTAATCAGTACTGAGCTGAGACACTCAACACATCTTTGCATCTCTGTCTCTGCACAGCTCTATTCTGCCTGGTCCTTTGTCCTCCAGACTGTAGCTGCCTTAGCTATGAGCTCCATCTCTCAAGATAGGAAGCCTGCCAGGTCCCACACCTCAGCCCCGCCCTACACCACAATGCAGAAACTCAAGGCAGGAAGCCGAATCACTCACTTCATTTGTTCCTCATCTTTCTGTCCTTTGTTGATTTACTGTGGGTATATTACAAGTTGTTTTTTCATTTATTTTTATCTGTTTTTTGTTTCTCTTGTTTTAGGCAGGAAGGTAAATCTGGTCCATGTAACTCCCTTTTTGCTAAGAGCAAAATGTTCACCGCAGACTTTTTTTCAAGAAGTCTCTTCATTTGCTTAGGCAGAGATTTTACTACCAAAAAACATCAAATGAAACACTCCTACTGAGGACCTGTTTAAAAGATGCACTTATTTGAAACTCAAAGATATGGAATTCTCAACAACCAAGACTGAAATGTGGTTTTTGATTCATTATAGACTTCACCAAGCTGGCAAAGATTGTCAACAAGTAGCACCCTGTAGTTGCCTGTATTCTTGATCAGAATTGCCAATGAGCTGTTTGGAAAACAGTCTATTTTAATGGATAACATCTCCATATGGAAGTAAGGTCAGCCTCAAAATGCAAGCAGAGTATCACTGCTCTAAATCCCAAAATAGCAATAATTGTAAGAATTAACACGATCAATAAAGTATATAAATGTGCCAATCACCAATGTTAAGTGCTTTTAAAGTATTGTATTACCTAATTTTATCATTGCAGCAGCATTAAGAAGTGGATCTTATCATTATTCCCATCTATAGATGGTAAAACTGGGGTTTAAAAAGACTAGGTGAAGTGTCTGTGGTTACTCAGGTATCAAGTGGTAGAGGTGGGTTTTCAATTCAGCTTTTTCTGACTGCAGAGTCCATGTGAGGCCTTTCTCCTCTATTCTGCCTCCCTGTGTAAAGAGAAATTTTAGTCCATAAAATGCATTATATCCAGCTTCTTAGCATATGTGTTATTCTTTGCAAAAGGACAAAAGCACTTCGACTTGCTTCTTAGATATCCTTAAAGTTGCCTATGGAAATCTACGCTAAGGAGGCACAAGTAAGTAGCAGCAGTCATGCCAAAATCGATATTTACTATAGATTATGCAACATAAACATTGGATAGTCTATTAGGATAAAAAGTGAGCTGTCATAATGCTCGCACTATAGGGAAATTATTATGGCAAAATAGGCTCAGTAAATACTTACTAGGGCAACTTATCCAGAGCTGTGCCCAATATTATATCCTGACTCTTGTATTAGCCAGGGTTCTCCAGAAAAACAGAACTAGTAGGCTATATATGAATATTTAAGAGGAAATGTATTATGTGAATTGGCTTTTGCAATTTTGGAGGCCAAGAAGTCTCATCATGTGCATCAACAAGCTGGAGAACTAGGAAAGACAATGGTGTAATTCAATCCAAGTTTGAAGACCTGAGAATTTAGTGGGGAAGGGAGCTGGGGGTGGTGGCTGGTGTAAGTCCCAGAGTCCAAAGAGCCAAGACTAGGAGCTCCAATGTCCAAAGACAGGAGAAGATGGATGTTTCAGCTCAAGAAGAGAGAGGGAGATTTCACCCGCCATCATTTTGCTCTATTCAAGCCCTCAAGGGATCTTTACTCAGTCTACTGATTCCAATGTCAATCTCTTCCAAAAACACCCCCAGAAATAATGTTCCACCCACCATCTGGGCATTCCTTAGCCCAGTCAAGTTGGCACATAAAATTAACCAATGTAACTAAATCCTTAAAATTGTTTAGTTTATTTCTGGCAACTCACTAAGGCATCTAAAAGTGTGATCCTCTTTCTTTATGTTAGAAATATGAAGAGGGATAAATAGAAGATGAAGAGAGGGAAGAGAATATGGACTTCAAGTTATTTAGAACAGAGTTATATGAGTTTGACACACTGCATATAATCTAAACAGAAATAATTATTGAAGACCATGTCTCTTTTATTCTAATTTTACATTCTAAAGAAAAAGCAACATTTTAACCAATATCGTCAAGAAAAACCTTGTTATTCACTATTCTCAGTCCATATTAATTCAGGTAGTATTTGGATTCACTCCAGGACTAGGAAACCTAAACATTTCTGCACAAACTTCTCGATGGGATAAAAATTCTCAGCAATATCCCACAATAATCCCTGCTTAGAAGCTATCAAGAGTGTTTATGCCAACATACCTTCCCCAGGAATCAGCTCTGAGGCACACAGCTTCGACACCTTTCTAAATATATGCAACTGTTTTAAAACAGGTTTTGCCATGAAAGATTGAGATGTGCCCATGAGACACTGACTTTAAGTGCTTAAAAAACATCAATGTAGAAAAGTTGAAAAAGCAGTTGGATTAATGAGCCTATCCCTTTAATTAACTCATTAAGTTGACAAGTATTTACTAAGTACGTATTCTATGCCTAGTGCTATTCTGGATACTGTGGATGCAGTCATGACCATAACAGGCAAAGTACACACTCTCAGGAGCTCACATCCTAATACAGCAACTGACAGCAGAAAGACAGGGAGCTTTACCTCTCAAAGGTAAGATGGATAATGTGGAAGAGTGGCAGAATTGTAATACCTTAGATAAGTTTATAAACAAGTGTGCCACCTCTGCTCTGAGCCCCTGTCCCCACACCCAATGCACACACTCACACAAACACACATTTTAACACATGGGAACTGTCACAGACACACACACACACCCTTCAAAGGATTTAAAACTTCTCCAAGATCTACTGAGGTTTTAGATAGCTTCATTTATCAGAAAGGGCTTCCTCACAGTTAATGAAAATCTCCTTTTCTTGATTATTCCGCTCTTAAAGTATTCCTTATTCTTTTCAGTGCCCAACAGTCTTGTTACCAAAGTGTCTCCAAACACATTAAAACCATAGGCAATTTGTTTGTTCCCTCTGAGTCTGCCCTGTAAGATCCTGATACATTTACAGACAGAGAAAAGTAGATGCAAATTGAAGACTTAATCATCCACAAACATTAGCTGTGTGCTTCGTTGACATCCCAAGAGGTTAGAACTTACTGAGAGGTGACAACATGCTGGCGGCCCTCGCTCGCTCTCAGGGCCTCTTTGTCCTCGGCGTCCACTCTGGCCACGCTTAAGGAGCCCTTCAGCCTGCCACTGCACTGTGGGAGCCCCTCTCTGGGCTGGCCGAGGCCAGAGCCGGCTCCCTCTGCTTGCAGGGAGGTGTGGAGGGAGAGGCGCCCGCGGCAACTGGGGCTGCATGTGGGGCTCACAGGCCAGCGCAAGTTCCAGGTGGGCGTGGGCTCAGGGTCCCCAAACTAGGAGCAGCCAGCTGGTGCCGCAGGCCCCAGGCGGTGAGGGGCTTACTAACACACAGGCCTGCAGCTGCAAAGGTTGTGTCAGGTCCCCAGCACTGCCTGCCCACCCACACCACGCTCGAATTCTCACTGGGCCTCAGCAGCCTCCCCGTGGGGAGACCTGCAGCCTGTCATGTCGGATGGACCCCCTGGTGGTGGGCTCCTCTGTGCGGGAGCCTCCCCGACAAGCGCTGCTCCCTGCTCTGCAGTGTCCGGTCCCATCAACCGCCCAAGGGCACAAGGCACTGGACTGGCAAGCAGCTCCACCTGCAACCACTATGCCTTATCCATTAGGTGAAGCCAGCTGGGCTCCTAAGTCTAGCGGGAACTTGGAGACCCTTTNTCCCCAAACTAGGAGCAGCCAGCTGGTGCCGCAGGCCCCAGGCGGTGAGGGGCTTACTAACACACAGGCCTGCAGCTGCAAAGGTTGTGTCAGGTCCCCCAGCACTGCCTGCCCACCCACACCACGCTCGAATTCTCACTGGGCCTCAGCAGCCTCCCCGTGGGGAGACCTGCAGCCTGTCATGTCGGATGGACCCCCTGGTGGTGGGCTCCTCTGTGCGGGAGCCTCCCCGACAAGCGCTGCTCCCTGCTCTGCAGTGTCCGGTCCCATCAACCGCCCAAGGGCACAAGGCACTGGACTGGCAAGCAGCTCCACCTGCAACCACTATGCCTTATCCATTAGGTGAAGCCAGCTGGGCTCCTGAGTCTAGTGGGAACTTGGAGAACCTTTATGTCTAGCTAAGGGATTGTAAATACACCAATCAGCACTCTGTGTCTAGCTCTAGGTTTGTAAACACACCAATCAGCACTCTGTGTCTAGCTCAAGGTTTGTAAACACACCAATCAGTGCTCTGTATCTAGCTAATCTAGTGGAGACTTGGAGAACTTTTCTGTCTAGCACTCTGTGTCTAGCTAAAGGATTGTAAATGCACCAATCAGCACTCTGTCAAATGGACCAATCAGCTCTCTGTAAAACGGACGAATCAGCTCTTTGTAAAATGGACCAACCAGCGCTCTGTAAAATAGACCAATCAGTGCTCTCTAAAATGGACCAATCAGTAGAATGTGGGTAGGGTCAGATAAGGGAATAAAAGCAGGCTGCCCAAGGCAGTAGTGGTGATTGGGTGGAGTTCTTTTCTGCCAGGTGGGAGCTTTGTTCTTTCTCTGATTGTAATAAATCCTGTCGCTGGTTACTGTTTGGGTTTGTGGTGCTTTTTATGAGCTGCTCCATCGTGAAGGTTTGTAGTTTTACTCTTGAGGCTGAGGGGGCCACGAACCCACCAGGGAGAAATGGACAACTCTGGACATGGCTGCGGTAAGAACTGTAGCATTCACTGCGAGAGTGGACTGCTTCATTCTTGAAGTCAGGTGAGACCAGGAACCCACCAATTCTGGACACGTTACCAGAAAAATTCTGCAGTAATCCTTTGAAAGAAAGTTTTAAGTTCTGTGGATACGCAGCAGGTGTATATGTTTATGGGGTACGTGAGATGTTTTCATACAGGCATATAATATGTAGTAATCACATCAGGAAAAAAGGGGTAGCCATGACCTCAAGCATTTATCTTTCGTGGTACAAACAACACCGTCATATTTTAGTTATTTTAAAATGCACAGTTAAATAATTATTGATGGTAGTCATCCTATTGTGCTCTCAAATACAAGGTCTGCTTCATTCTTCCTGATTTTTTGGTACCCATTAACTACCCTCCACTCTCCCACAGCCCCCATTACCCCTCCCAGCCTCTGGTAACTACTACTCTACACCATACTTTCATAAATTCAATTGTTTTGATCTTTAGATCCCACAAATAAGTGAGAATATGCAATGTTTGTTTTTCTGTGCCTGGCTTATTTCCACTAACATAATTGTGTCCAGTTCCATCCATGTTGTTGCAAATGACAGGTTGTCATGCCTTTTTATGATTGGCTAGTACTCCATTGTGTATAAATACCACATTTCCTTTATTCACTCATATGTTGATGGACATGTAGTTTGCTTCCAGATCTTTGCTGCTGTGAACGGTACTCTGCAGCAACTCTTGATCTGGGGGCAACTCCCAACCTACATCTATAGGAGGTTTTTGTGATGTCTCACAACACAAAAGGTAACTGCAAGCTGGCCCAAATAAAAGTGAATTTTTTCCATACATTATGATGAGGCTATGGCTATATTAGGGACAGGTGTTGTTGCAAGAGGTAGATTAAAACATAGCATTTGGTGGGTCAGGCATGGTGGCTCATGCCTGTAATCCCAGTACTTTGGGAGGCCGAGGCGGACGGATCAGGTCAGGAGATGGAGACAATCCTGGCTAACATGGTGAAACCCCATCTCTACTAAAAATATAAAAAATTAGCCGGGCGTGGTGGCGGGTGCCTGTAGTCTCAGCTACTCCAGAGGCGGAGGCAGGAGAACGACGTGAACCTGGGAGGCGGAGCTTATAATGAGCCGAGATTGCGCCACTGCACTCCAGCCTAGGCAACGCAGTGAGACTCTGTCTCAAAAATCAAACAAAAACATAACATTTATTTTTACTGCTAGTACTATCTAGTAGATATCTATTAGTACTGCTGGAGTATTAGTGCTAGAGTATTAGTAGTGCCACAAGTACTACCTAGTAGATACCCCGCCTAATGCTACACAGGTTGATGCAGTATCTCATTTAGCTGTCAGCAGAGCGGGGGGCGGGGGGGAATATTGTCACCATCCCTGTTTTACCCATAAGGACAGTGGTAAGGCTTAGGGAGGTGAAGTACCCTGAGGGCAGGCATCCTGTACAACCTGTAGCATGTGAGACTAGGCCTTGTGTTCCTCAATATTTAATTGGTGATTAAAAATAAGGATTGCACACCAATTATTTTCCCTGAAAGCCAGGAGAAGGAAAATGTTACTGTGTATGTGCATCTTTATTCCTCTTTAAATCTATTTCTATTTTGCTTGAGGAAAGCCAGCCAGATTAATGATGGGGTGTGACCCAAGATACCATGGCCCCACTTTTCTCAAGAGATCCGGTCTGACTCAACAAAAGAACCTTCCTGAGAACTCTGCTGACACTGTGACTGGGCTAAGGACACATTTATCAAAACAAATAACCATTCTGCATTCTCCTCCTATCCACGTAACAAAATAGGTCTGGAGACTGGGGGAAGGGAGGTAAATTTGGATGCCACTTGTGGGGGCCTCGTTTTCTCTCCCGTGACTTGAATTCCTCCAGGGTGAAAAATGTGCGTCTGTCTTAGCCTCAGGAAGATGCAGGACCAAAGGGAATAAATGCCTCTCTCCCCGGCTGCCATGGGTGCGGTGGACTTTCGCACAGCAATCTCAAAGGACCGGAGATGCATTCCAATCAATGCATCTTCCATCCAACTTGCTGTGTAGCAAGACAACAAGCCACTGGAACACAGCAGAAAACTCAAAAGTGCAGTTAGAATATGTGACATTTCCCCATTGCCCTTTGACAGTGGAGGTGGAGAATTTCAGAGGTGGCCTGTTCATTCGTTTTGTGTCTGTATGGCCATACAGGGTACCGTCCAGAAACCTCCAGCCCCAAAGACTTTGTCCAGGCAGCTTTTGTGAGGTTCCAGAATAAGGAAAAGAGAGACTTTAGGAACTCAGAAAAATAGGAAAAATTCTCAAATTCACAGATGATGCCTGATTTTTTTCTTTTGCAGTGGGAGCCTGGGAGATACGTTTTAAGAGGTCAGGCTTTCATTTATGAAGTCATACCCAGCAACAGCAAACTTACCAGGAGTTCTGAAAATTTGTGTAATAGCAAATAGGATCTGTCCACAGTTCTAATTAATTATATTCTAACAAGAAAAAAAAGATTTAGTTTGAAATGACTTCCATTGGGTAGTCTTTGTTTCTGGATGAAACAGATTAAAATATTAAGCTGTGGTAGCAAAACCAGCATTAAAGATAATCTCTGTATGTGTCCCTTTGGGTTAAATGGATTCTTGGAAAGAACTATAAATTCAGAATGAACATGAACAGATTCCTTCAGAAAGCTTAGCTCCGATATGCTGCCAGCTGATGATTTTGCCTTCATCTGCCAGCTAAAATTGTGGCTTTCAAAGCATCTCTTATTTTCACTGATTTATAATTGCCACGGCACATCAATCTAACTTTTACTGTGTTTTACTTAGTCAGATATTGGTTAAGTTAAAATTATTTTGACCCACAGCAACAGTAAAACGTTAATATAATTAATAGAGATCAAATTCAAGATTATTTATTGCAAATAGATCACCTAGGGAAGGATCCATGGTGCATAAACTGGTAGTAACATGCACGTTTCAATCTGTATAGACCCTTGATTTCCAAGGTTAACCTCATTCATGGCCCTAGGTCAATAATGTCCCAATACTTTTCTTGAATAAAACCGTAACTTTTCCCCCTAAGTACAAAAGCCATCTGTATTCACAGTAGAAAATTCATAGAGGAAAAAAGAAAACCAATTTCCAATCTACCAATCCTATCACCCACTGTGGTTAGCCACTTCTAGTGAATGTCGTTTCAGGCTTTCTTTTTTCCTTACGAAAACATATGCATGAAAGAAGCACACTGAATATCACATTCTAAGGAGGATGTAGAGAAACTGGATCACTGGGTCATCTGTACATGGCTGGTACGAATGTAAAATGGAAAAGCTGCTCTGAAAATAGTTGGGTGGTTCATCTTTAAATTGAATGTAGGCTTACCATATGACCTGGCAATTGCATTCTTGAGTGTTTTTTTTTTTTTTCAAAGAAATGCAAACTGACTTCTGTGCAAAACTTGTACACTATTGTTCATAGCAGCTTTATTCATAATAGCCCCAGACTAAAAACTACCAAGATGTCCTTTAATGGGCGAATGGTTGAATAATCTGCGGCACAGCCATACTATAGAACACTATTCAGAAATAAAAAGAAAGAAATTACTGACACGTTCAACAACTTGGATGAACATCAAGGAAATTACTCTGAGGGAAAAGCCAATCTCAAAGGACACATACTGCATGACTCCATCTATATTTGTGAATAACATAATTATAAAGATGAGAACAGATTGCCAGGGCTAAGAGGTGGAGGGATGAGAGGGGAAGGGTCTGAGGACTGGGAGGAGGGCACCCTGTGGCAAGGTACACGTTTATATACTGTGATCAATTGTGGTGGTGGGTATACGAAAGTATACATGGGATAAAATTTCAGACACATGCACACATCTGCAGAATGCATGTATAGCTTGTGAAACCTGAGTAAACTGTGAATTAGACCAGTGTCAGCTTTTTAATTTTGGTGCTGTATTATAGTCGTACAATTATCCTGCTCTCAGGGCGGGCTGGGTGAAGGTTGTCTGGAACCTCCCTCTATGTTTCTTTAAAACTTTCTGCAAGTCTAAAATTATTTTTAAATCTTGTTTTTTTAAGAATAAGGAAGTAAGCTTGCTTTAATAAATTATATATTGCTTTAATAAAATAATTATATATAGCTTCAGTCACTATTTTTTCTAAAACCATCATGCTGTTCTAGTACAATTTTAAGGTCAAAGTGTGAGTCAATATGATGTATGAAGAATAGAGAACACTTTATCTCATTCAAAAATAAAGTAGGGAGCTAAGCTATGAGGATGCAAAGACATAAGAATGATACAGTGAACTTTAGGTACTTGGGGGAAAGGGCGAGAGTGGGGTGAGGGATAAAAGACTGCAGATTGGATACAGTGTACACTGCTTGAGTGATGGGTGCACCAACATCTCAAATCACTACTGAAGAACTTATTCATGTAACCAAATACCACCTGTTATCCAAAAACATATATATATATATATATACACACTATAGATTTTTAAGCATGCTGTGCATGTTACACTGTAGCCTGATTTAACTTTAACTATATGTGATTGCCATTTCTCCGTATCATTAAATACATTTTTTCAGCATTTTTAAGTGTCTTCATTATATTCCCATGTAGAACTAGACTGTATTTAACTATTTATTGGATATTTAAGCTGTTTCATACACGTCACTATTACTACTATTACTGTGATATGCATCTTTTTGGATATCATGGTTGATAACTTTTCTAATTCCAGGATAATTTCCTAGAAGTAAAACTTCTGGCTCAAAGGTTTTCCAAAATGTGTAAGGCTTATAATGGATATTTACCGTTTCCACATCAAATGAGGCTGCACACATTTCCTCGCCTAGAAGCATTTATGAGAGACTGTGATTGACTCATCCTCTTCCCCTACAAACTGATCTGAGCAGAAATTTCTCTCCCCAGCTGCCTCCTGGGTTGCAGATTAACACTCACAGAAAACCCACAGGCTGGAACCCCCAAGCCTGGTACAAGGCTGTGGACCCATGCGACGGATTCCTTGTTGGGCACTGGTTAGGAGCCAGCCCCGCCATCAGCTGCGGTAGGGTGATGGGGACTCCTGCTAGATGATGAGACACACTGTGATACCCTGAGCAACAGCAAGACTAGAAAACAAAAGCATCTCCCTCCCCACCGAACTTTCTCTATCCTGCATCCCAGCAGAGTTCTTCCTTCTCAGGCCACAGGAGTTCACCCTCATAAAACATCAATGAGTGTTTCCAAGATGCCAATTAGTCTATTACCAGCAAAAAAAAAAAAAAAAAATTTGAGGAAAAACATTTAAAGTATGTACATAGAGTCTGGGCATGGTGGCTCACACCTGTAATCCCAGCACTTTGGGAGGCCAAGGCAGGTGAATCACTAGAGGCCAGGAATTTGAGACCAGCCTGGCCAACATAGGGAAACCCAAAATACAAAAAAAAAAAAAAAAAAAAAAAAAAAAAAGGCCAGTTGTGGTGGCATGTGCCTGTAATTCCAGCTATTCCAGAGGCTGAAGCAGGAAAATTGTTTGAACCTGGGAGGTGGAGGCTGCAGTGAACCAAGATTGAGCCACTGCACTCCAGCCTGGGCAACAGAGCAAGACTCCATCTCAAAATATGTGTATGTGTGTGTGTGTGTGTATCACACACACATTAAAAAATAACTTTTTAGATATCACTGCGTTTTCAAGAAGGGAATCAGAAAAAAAAAAAAATAAGTACTAAACAAAGTTGAAGGCCATGACAGAGTTGAAACCAGGCAGAGCCAGGTCACCATAGAGACCTTGGATTTCTTGGATTTTATCTCACGTTCTAATGATGGCCATTGACACGGGGTGCTGGGGGCATGATCTCCTTTGCTGTGAGTTTCTGATTCATCATCTCATTGTCAGCTCAGCCCTTGGTTGCAAAGAAAGGATGAAATACACTAGCAAACAGAATCCATAAAGTTTGGAAGTGAAGATTTAAACTGCAAATAAGGTCACTTCAAGAATTCTTACTTTCTTGAACAGCATCACTGGCCCAAGGTGAGTGAAATCATAAGAAGAAGGGCAGGTGAATTCACAGATGTTTGACTTAGTCCATGGAGTTTGTGCCCCACTTTTCCACTTGTTGAAGTCAAAAAACAAATGTAGAGATGAATCTCTAAATTTAATGCTTTATTGGGGAAGAAAGAATTGCAATTCCGGGCATACACACAGACTGTGTAGTCTTCCATATGTCCAAAGAACAAACGTCACAGGTTTGTTTATTTACTTATTTTTTTAAGAAATGTTACGTGTTGCTCTTTGAGACAGAGTTTGTTGGCACCAGTGTATTAGTTCGTTCTCACACTGCTATAAAGAACTCCCTGAGACTGGGTAATTTATGAAGAAAAGAGATTGAATTAGTTCACAGTTCCACAGGCTTCACAGGAGGCATGGCTGGGGAGGCCTCAGGAAACTTAAAGTCATGGCAGAGGGTGAAGGGGAAGTGGGCGTGTCTTCTCATGGCCAGGAGGAGAGCGAGCGAAGGAGAAAGTGCTATACACTTTTAAACAACCAGATCTTGTGAGAACTCACTCATTATCATGAGAACAGCAAGAGGGAAATCCACCCTCATGACCCAGTCACCTCCCACCAGGTCCGTCCTCTAACACTGGGGATTACAATTCAACATGAGATTTGGGTGGGGACACAGAGCCAAATCATATCAACTAATAAGGATTTGGGTAAGCTCCAATTGGTGAGCTCCAATTGGTGAGCAAGCGTAGTGGGCAAAATTTGTCCTGAAGTTGCAGCAGGTTATCTCAGAAGCTACAGACGAAACATTTCAGGTTACAACAAGCAGTTTTAGCAGTCAGGTTTGCAGAGAATTATATTCTCGCAATATTTTGTACCCTGCGTGCTTTTTCCCCCTAGCTTTTCGACTCTATTTTAGTTGAGCATGACAAGAATGACCCAATTTTTATAATCAACTTTCACACACTGCCAAGGCTGAGAGTGGATTCAAGACTGCAGGTCATACGCAGGGTCCCTCTCCTTATAAATGACTGGTGAGAGCAAAAAGCACTTCTACTAGATTGGACCAGACTTCTGCTGTCTTCCTTTAGTTTTAGGAAAAGGAAAATAAAATAAAATGACAGCTAAAGATGTATTCGCAACAGAATGTGTCCCTAACAAGCCTTTTCTTTAAAGATAGTTTATAAAGATGCATTTTGCAACAGGTGATTCTGATGACTCACCCCAGGCAGAGCAGTTGCTTTTTGCCTCAAGGCCCATAGTCTTCCGCAAGTTTGCTCTGGCCTGGTTCAATATGCCCTGTTTCTCTCCGACCTATTGCTGCCTGGGAATTTGTCCTCAAGATTGCTGCTCCTGGGTATTTATTTCTAGTGTTGTATTTTTGATTGCTTTGATCAATATGCTACATTTTAATGTCTTGCTCATTCTATGTGCACTGCAATTTATGTTTAATTTAAAGTGAATCTGTATTTTCTGGGGTGGACTTTGTTTGAATTCATAAAGTGGTAATCTAGGGGAAAATAAATGGTGCTGTAGTCTCCAGAGTAAAGAACAACCTGTAATTGTTTTAATCGTTGGTTAGGGACATCCCTTGCCACTCACTCGTTAGACTTGAGAGATGTGGCTACTCTCTAGAAATGCAAAGTTGTTTGGGGCAAATAGGAACAGCATTTGCAGAGATTCCTCCACCTGTGGATTTGCAGCATAACAGAAGTACCCACGGAGAGTAGAAGGATGATTGTCAGGGTGGGAAGTATATCAGGGAAGAAGGGAGATAGTGGGGATGGTCAACGGGTACAAAAATAAATGGAATGAATAAGATACAGTGTGCAGTAGCCAAATAGGGTGACTATAGTTAACAATAATTTATTGTGTATTTAAAAATAACCAAAAAAATGAAATTGGAATGTTCCTAATACAAAGAAATAATAAATGCCTGAGGGGATGGATACCCCAGTTACCCTGATCAGATCATTACACTGTGTATGCTTGTATCAAAACATGGGATGGACCTCATAAACATATACAACTGTTATGTACCCATAATAATTAATTTTTTAAAATGCAATGCCTTAGGACACTTTTCTACCTGGGTGCTTAATAATCACTTTTCCAAAGATCTAGTATATCTCATGCTTCTCGAGAAGTTGGCAAATAGTTTCTAACAGCTCTATCAATTCAGAGATTTATTTATCTGTATAGTGAATTCTAAAACTTTGTACCATCTCACTGTCAATGCTATAATAGATTAATAAAGCATGCTATGGGCATTCAAGAGAAAGTTACACCAAACTTGCCTGGAATGAAGGGAGATGGAATCAATTCCAAAGATAGATGGGGTCTCAGTGCTTAGATCAGTGTCTGAATAGGCCACCTATCCACTGAGCCAAAGCCAAGCCACTTTTGTTAGGTGGGTATACAGTTAGGGGTGCTTAAAATATTTTAGAATCTATTTATTCACTCATATGTTTATTCACTCCACACAATATGTTATAATACCTATTATTGTCTAAGGACTATCCTTGGCCAACAGTTTACAGAAACTTATTAGAGAAGCTGAGTACCCTGCCCTTGGATAACTTAACACTTAGGAGGAATGTATCCGTTTCTTATTGCTGCTGTAACAAATGACCACAAGCACAGAAGCTTACGACAACACAAATCTATTATTTCACAGATCTGGAATCAGAAGTCTGAAGTGGGTCTCCTAGAGCTAAAAATAAGGTGTGATGGGGCTGCATCCCTTCTGGAGACTCCAAATGAGAATCCATTTCCTTTCCTTTTCCAGCTTCTAGAGACACTGACATCCCCTGGCTCACGGCAGCATCATTCCAACCCCTGCTTCCATTATCACGTCTCTGTCTCTAGTTCTTACATGCCTCCCTCTTTCACTTATAAGAGCCCTGTGATTATATTGGACTCTCCAAGATAATACAGAATAATCTTTCTTCCCATCTCGAGATCCTTGTTAATCATATTTGCAAAGTCCCTCTTGAAATGTAAGGTCACATTTTGACAGGTGGCAGAGGTTAGGATGTAGACATCTTTGGGGCATCCAAAACATGGACGTTCATTATTCTACCGACCACAGGAGATGACGCAGCATCAATTGATTACAACTGTGAAAAGTGCAAAAAAAATGAGGACCTTGTGGGTGCTCTAAATCAACATTAATGTTTATGCCAAACCCTTTTCTTACAACATAGATTCTGTTTTAACCTGATGAACTAAGTCTACTTACTCTCTCTTCCACAATTCAATCTGATTTTTATGTGAAGATAACCTATTCCTCACCCCTTTTGTTGAATTTATGATGCATTTTCATCCTAGGTATTAATATGTAAGCGTGCTGATAAACTTCATTAGGGAATCTTTAGTGAACAGCCGATGGCTGCAATTTGGCTCTTTATGACTAGGGAGACAAAATACACTCTATGCAATTGATGAGATTAATAATATATTGACATAATACATCAAAGGGAAATTTCTGGAGACTGTAATGAGGGACCTGAAAGAGAAAAGTGCCCTTTATGTCTGTCTGGGGGAGAGGCCCATGGTGAGACTATATCCTCAAGGCAAGCAAAGGCAAAAGGGATGTCAGGGAGCTTCCTTGTGGCTCAGGGATTGGAACCTAGCCTCTGAGGCTAGGGGTTCTGGGTTAGAATCTTGGTGCCATTACTGTATTAGTCTGTTCTCACTCTGCTGATAAAGAGATACTCGAGACTGGGTAATTTACAACAGAAAGTGGTTTGACTCACAGTTCACATGGCTGGGAAGGCCTCACAATCATGGTGGAAGGCAAAAGAGGAACAAAGTTATGTCTTACATGGCATCAGGCAAGAGAGCATGTGCAGGGGAACTCTCATTTATAAAACCATCAGATCTCATGAGACTTATTCACTACCACTAGAACAATGTGGGAGAAAGTCACTCCCATGATTCAGTTTTCTCCACCTGGTCCCACCCTTGACACATGGAGATTATTACAATTCAAAGTGAGATTTGGGTGGGGACATGGCCAAAGCATACCACTTACATTCTACCTGCAAGTCAGGGACACAATACCTACCTTCTCACGGGTAAGATGGGCACCATGAAAGCAACAACCAGTTCACAGGCTCATCACCTTTAAAAGAGGAGTGACACATAACCAATGTTAAGTGTTGATGTTATCATCACGATTATCATGTTGGCAGATGCTAAGAGGGCTTTAAAGTCAACCTCTTTCCTTACGTGAAAAATATCATGGCATATTATCGTAGTGCCAGGTACATCTGTGTTATTAGGGCCCTTCCCCTTTGCTGTGTTTAGGGAGACCTCTGACTTAAGCAAGGTATGCTGCCTTTCACATTAGAGGACCTACCTCCTCCAGCTCTCCTCAAACCAGGGCATAGGTCCAGGAGCTGGACTTCTTGCCAGATGTGACCCTGTGAGCTTTCAGCCAGAAGCTGGGGACATAATGAAGGGACTCCAAAATGGCAGTGGAGTAGCCACATCCAAGGGGCAGATATGGAAGTGGTAACAGTTCCTGAAGCAGCATCAGGTCTGGGGATGTCAACAATGCAGCCCTGGTCTCAGAGCCTGACTTTGCCTCTTATGTGCTATGAGAACCTGGGAAACTTGCTGTATTAGTTTGTTCTCACGTTGCTATAAGGGAATACCTGAGACTGGGTCATTTGTAAAGAAAAGAGATTTCATTGACTCACAATTCTGCATGTCTGGGGAGGCCTCAGGAAACTTACAATCAAGACAGAAGGCACCTCTTCACAGGGTAGCAGGAGAGAGAATGAGTGCCAGCAGGGGAAATGCCAGATGCATATAAAACCATCAAATCTCATGAGAACTCACTGTCATAAAAACAGCACGGGAGAGCCACCCCCATGATTCAATTACTTCCCATCGGGTCCCTCCCACAACATGTGGGAATTATGGGGACTACAATTCAAGATGAGATTTGGGTGGGGACGTAGCCAACCATATCAGTTATTTAACCTCTCTTTGCCTCAGTTATTCATTACTCCTAGAGAACAAGGCTCGTAACAGTATCTCATGCACTGTTGTGAAAATTAAATAACTTTGGAGTGCTTAGTTTCTGGAACACAGTGAGTGCTGTATAAATGTACGCTATTAGAATGGAAAGGATAGTTGAGGTCTAAAAGAATCATTAAATACGACCAAAGTAAGATAATTTTTTCACTTTGAATCTGTAGATTCTTTCAAAGAATCCTAGGGCAAGTTGGGAGAAAGGAGTCCTTTGGAAATCATTTGATCAGGTAAGATAACAGCTGTAGCTCCCACACTCCCAAATCCACTCTCTTTGGACTCCTGTTTTGACCTGCTCTTCAAATATCTGATATTCTTTTGCCATATTTATCATCATTGACACCTAAAAGAGGTATTGCCAGAGTCTCATCTAACCGGAGTCCTCTAGGATCCAGGTAGGAAATATTAAATGTGAATGTCACTACCCAGATTGAAGATGGCAAACAAGATTAAAATATTCATCTTTTCCTGCATTTTCCTGCATTGAGTAAGTAGAAAAGATAAGGTTAGGAACCATAGATTATTCAAAGTTGTTCCCAGAAAACAAAATCAGCTGAGTTGTTTTCGTCCTTCTTGAAAATCACGTGTTTTAAATTAAAATTTCCATTAGGAAAAGTATATGTGTGCATGTGTGTATCCATATTCCACACAGAGGTATAAATGTATATGCATATATATACAGTTGACTCTTGAACAATGTAGTGGCGCTGACGCCCAGCACAGTCAAAAATTCCCAAAAACTTAAGTTACCAACAGCCTACTGTTGACCAGAAGCCTTACCAATAACATAAACAGTAAATTAACACATATTTTGTATGTTATATGTATTATACACTGTATTCTTAAGACAAAGTAAACTCAAGAAAACAAAAGTCCTTAAGAAAATTATAAAAAAGAGGAATAATGTATTTTTGTATTCATTAAGTGGGAATGGATCACTATAAAGGTCTTCACATTGAGTAGACTGGGGAAGAAAAGGAGGGGTTGGTCTTGCTGTCTCAGGGTGGCAGAGATGGAAGAAAATCCACGTATAAGTGGACCCATGCAGTTCAAACCTGTGTTGTTCAAGGGTCAACTGTACATGAATCTTCTTGCTTCAGAAAAAAATATGTACTTTGCAAAACTCTGGAGACCCAATCTAGAAAGAGCATTTGCAAATAGTATAGCTTAGATGCATATGGAATAAAGAATTGATTGACTTTAGTGAAAACTATTCAGGAACTTCTGTGAAATAAATGAAGATAAGTAGTAAATTGGTTCAAACAAAGCAGTATAAATTCAGTAATATTGTACTCTCAGTCCAGGGATAAACAGAACAGGACTCCCGGTTGAAGGTTGATAAATGTTCTTCAAAGCACAGGACCTGGTATTAGATAGATCACACTGGGAAGGAATATTTCAATAATATCCAGTGATAATACTCATCCCTTGCCTAAAACCCAAACTACAGCAAACCAGTACTCACTGAAACTCATGCATTTTGCTAGAGTTTTGGAATGTGTCCATATCAAAGCAAGAGGGAAGCTACATCTTTGACTCTTACCTTGCTCAAGCTCTGAGCATGGCCGTACACTCTGCTACAGCAAAACCCCCATTGTGTTCCTTTTATTTTATAGAAGAAAAGATAAGACGGCTATGTGATTTATATGCTACAGAGGGCACACCTAACAATCTTTGTCCTTAAAGGTCAGCTATAGAGGTACAATGTTGCAAGATGCAATTCTCCACCCAAAGGCAGAGTGGCTGCATTGGGCTCTGCCACCCATGACCTCTTCCAGGGATGCTGTTCTGTGAAATGTTTCTTATCTAACTTGGACCACTCACTTCTGCTCTTGGTGAATTTGTTATGATGACACCTGTGCTTGGTTATTTATTTCCTCCTTTTCACTTTTGATTGCCTCTATTAATGTAGCACATCATAATACCTTGCTCATTTATGTGACGGAATACTTATGTTTAATGGAGGGCAATTGTTTTCTGGATGGTTTTTATTAGAGTCAATAAAAAAGGTAATATAGGGAGGACAGTGTATTCTTCTCCATTCTAGTAATAGAAACAGTATTTAATTGACACTGTTGTATCACCTGTTTGCTTGCCAGACTCAGGAGTGTGGTTATACCCAGGGAAATGCAAAGTGATTTTGAGCAATGAAGAAATAATCTTGCAGAATGATACCAACTTTGGAGGTTTGAAGCACAATAAAGAAGCCCCAGAGCCCTCCCTTCTTCTGCTGATTTGCCTGCTAGTCACCTTTCCCAAATTCACTGTCTGCCTCTTGCCTCTAGAGAGGGTGTCCAGCTGCCCTGTTAACTCTGATAAATTGGTTGTGTCAGCATGGGCTCAGGTGTTCACAGGGAATCTGAGACCTGGTCCCACCTCAGTGAGAATGCTGCGATTAATTAGTGATGATGCAAGTGAACCCCCAAATTAGGGCTCATCTCGGAGGGTTCTTGGGTTTGCTCAGGAAAGAATTCAAGAGCAAGCCAACAGTGAAAGAAAGCAAGTTGATTAGAGCGACGGTGTACAGTTAAGTGCCTGCTGCATAGACAGAGCAGGAATATCCCATAGCCAGAGTAGCACTTGGGGATTGCTGGCTAGCTATGCTTATAGCTACTCCTGATTATATGCTAAATAAGGGGCAGGCTATTCACAAAGTTTCTAGAAAGGGGGTGGAGAATTTCCAGAACCATATAAGGTAACATCCGGGCATTGTCATGGCACCTGTGAACTGTCACGGTGCTGGTGGCAGTGTCCCATAGCATGCAAATGCATTATCATTCCTAGTCCAAGCTGGTTTTAGGCTGGTGTCTTTGCTACATCCTGTCACGAAAACAAGTCCTATTGATCTTCTACCTCAATGATGCCTGCCATGGACACAGAATGGGAACAGACACAACACCACCTTTGCCTAAATGAAAGAGGATGAAGCCTCAGTATCTAGGTTGATTTCTGATATTAATAACCCTAATATGGTAGCCCATACACAGGACCAGAGCTAAGTCATCATGGAAAAGGAATGGAGTTTGCATTTACCGGTTTTCAAGACAACCTATTTGACTGGATCTATGTGTATCCATCCATTTGTTTATTCCTCCAACAAATATTGCTGATGCAGCTGATGTTACAAACACTGGCCTGTGCTATGAGCACAGGAAAATAAATAAAAAATTTCAGTCCTTGCCCTCAGAATTTACAATTCAGTAGGGATGATACAAAATCCATTAATTATAACTGTGACGTGCTACAGGGAAAACATTCGCGTGCTTGAAGCCAACATCACTGGATATGTTCCTTACACCAGGCAATGGTTTCACCTGACGAACTATTTACTCTCCTTCCTACATTTCAAACTACTTTTTATGTAAATGTGAGTTAATAATGTATTCTTCACTACTTCTGTTCCAGTACTTCAATGCTTCTCATCCAAGTTATTACAAATAAAAAGGGGCTGTTAAACACCTTCAAGGAAGATTTAATGAATCTAAACAAATGCAATGAGTCCTTTTGTAGGCTGGATGCATGTAATTTACCAAACAATACGAAGATATCAATACCTACTGGCAGAGGAATTAAAGGGAAATTCCTGGATACAGCAAAGAAGAATCTGAGACAGAGAAAGAGAGACAGAGAGAGAGACAGAGAGAGAGAGAGAGAGAGAGAGAGAGAGAGAGAGAGAGAGAGAGAGAGAGAAAGAGAGAATGGCTGATCCCATTTGAGTGGGAAGAGGTAGAGAAGTTAATGGTGAGATTTTATTCCCTGTGCCTCTCCAAACAATAAACACACACAGGCGTACAAAACACATGTATATAACAGAACACACACACATAGTGCACACACACAAAATCCTCACAACACGGAGTTTGCTGCTATTATCATCATCTCCATCTCAGAGATGAACTTAGACACAGAGGTACTACATTGAACTAAGTTTGCACACACAGCATGTGTAAGAGAGAACAGTGACAGGCAATAGTTAGAGCACAGGTGCTGGGGCCGCAAAGCCAGATGTTCTGAATTTGAATCCTGATTCCACATTTTCCCACTCTCCAACTACAAGAATAACAAGAAATTGTGCAGGTGACTCCTCTGTTAAAAGATAAAGTTACAACAAATCTAGTTTTGTAGATCTTCATTGGGTTTAACTGCAATTTTAGAATCAGGCAACAATCCAAACAGAAAATGGTTGGGAATGCTCCCCTGACATGTGCAGGGCCTATCTGTAGCCAGAGGAAAGGAGGTGACACATGGAAAAGCCTGATTGGCTGTAGTCCGCATTTGCCTAACTGGTCATGGTCTGGCAGGCTCAACCTCTGATTGGTTGGAGGTTTAGCTACTGTGATTGGCTGAGACTCGGGTACTTGTTGCAAGCGTGTAATTCGAAGTTAGGTTACAGGCCGTTTACATATCAGGTTAGGTTACATTTCACTGTGTACCGAGAACCCTTTAAGGCCAAACTTAACACACGCATGGGGCAGCTTTATGCCAGACTTCATTCAGTGTAACACCTCTGTGTCTTAAGTTCATCTCTGAAATAGGGATGATGATAATAGCAACAGATCCAGCGTTGTGAAGATTGTATGGGTGTGCACTACATATATGAGCGTGTTATATGTTATGTGTATATGTTTCATGTGGGTGTGGGTATGTGTAGTAGAAGAGTATTCGGCACATTGTATCTGCTCTGTACGTGCTAGGCATTCTTACTATTTTCAGCCGTTTAGAGGAAGCAAAATTCAGACAGAGTTAAGGAAATGATGTTCAGCCATACTATACATGTTGCAAACTTTGTCCTTAAATAAAGAACAAAAGACACGTGACAGCGCTGGAACATCCGTCACCTGTATCCCACCAACATCTGAAACCCTTTGCTCTGCCTGGGGACACTTGAGCTACTCCCGCCGGAAGCTGAAACGTCTCTTATGTCTCCCTCACATCAGGACCCAGACCTGTGCACTGGGCTGCCCTATCTCGATGCGCCTGTGTGGGGCTTTAAGCAGAAACCAGTGGAAACATAAGGGGGCCACACAGAATCTATTCTGGCAACTGGCAGCTACATCCAATGCCCTGACTCAGAGGTGGCAACTGCTCCAGAGGCAGCGCCCAGGACTGGTGATGTCTGACACTCCATGCACTGTGTCTGTGCTTGTATCCAGCTGTGCTTCTTACAAACTGTGAGGTCTTGGGCAAGTGTCCCCACCCATATCTCACCTTGAACTGTAGCTTCCACAATTCCCACATGTTGTAGGAGGGGAGGGGAGTGGGGGATGGAGGGAGG
>NW_016803605.1:2402772-2433380 GCF_001698545.2 Rhinopithecus bieti
AGGGGAGGGGGGAGGGGAGAGGGAGGGAAGGACCTGTAACTAAGTAATGTATAAAGGAAAGAGTCTTTATTGGCTCATGGTTCTGCAGGTTGGGCAAGTATGGTGCTAGGCATCTGCTTGGCTTCTGGGAGGCCTCAGGGAGCTTTCACTCACATTGAAAGGCAAAACGAAAGCAGGCATGTCACAGGGTGAGCGCAGAAGCAACACAGCAGGAGAGGGAGGTGCTTCACATGAGTAGACAACCGGGTCTCCAAGAACTCGCTGTCTCTCAAGGACAGCACAGAGGATGGTGCTAAACCTCTCACGAGAAACCCACCTCCATGACCCAATCACCTCCCACCAGGCCCCACCTCCAACCCTGGAGGTTACATTTACATTTTAATATGAGATTTGGAGGGGACATCCAAACGGTATCAGCAGCTTTATTGATAATTGCCAAAACCTGGAAATAGATCAGATGTCCTTCAATGGAAAAAATAGTTAAACAAACTTCAATACATCCACAGCATGGAATATTACTCAGGATTAAAAAGGAACAAACACACACTCCCCTCGCTACTTTCCATCATTTCTCTCCCTCCCTCCATCATTTCCTCTCTCCATTCCTTCTTCCATTTCATCCTTGCTTCCTCTCTTCTTTTCTCTTCTCTTCTTTCTCTCTTCTGCCCCATATCTTCCTCTGTCCCTTCTCCTCTCCCTCCCTTCACCTCTCACTTTTCCTTCCTTCCTGGTCCTCCTCCATCCATCATCTCTTCTCTCTCTCTTTCTGTCCTCCCTCTTCTTTCTCTCCTGTATCCTCCCCACTCCTTCCTCTCTGCTCCCTCCAGAAGGAGGGAGCCACTCTTCTTCTCTCCTTCCTCCCGTCCTCCCTCCCTTCTTTTCTTCCCTCCCACTCTGGGTTCCCTGATGTTTTTCAGACACACAAAATGCACTCCCACCTCCTAGCCTGTGCTGGGACCGATGATCCCTCTGCCTGTGTAAAAATAGAATATGAAATTATCTTTAATGAGAAAGGAGCTGCCTCCCTACCCTCCCGGAGGCATCTTCTTGAAATATCATCCGTCCAGGAGACGCCAGGTCTTTTGATTTCACAACCCAAGAATTCAGACCTCCCGACCTCGGAGCTGTGGACCCGTGCCTCTGGAATTAGCTCAGGTGTCTCCCACGAGGAATACCAGAAACAATCCCAGGGTACAACTGTTTATCTCTTAAAAAGAGGAGAACTTTTCATTGTTCTCTCTTCCGCTTTATTATATAAAGTTGTGTGAAATTCTGTCCCGACTTTGTACACACAGTCAAGGTGCCTTTACATGCATGAGAATTAGTAATGCCTACTCATTAATAAATTCTCCCTCCCTCTCTCCCCCGCCCTCTCCACCTCTCTCTCTCTCCCTCTTTCTCTCTCCCTCTTATTTGTAGGAAGAAAACTTTAATTTCACTCCCTTCATTCAGGCCTCTGTCTGTAAATGGTCACCCTCCTCCACTCGGTATGAAGAACATTTCATTTCTCTTCACAGCATGTACTACCACCTATTTTATTTAATATGTTAATTTGCTTATTGCATTTATTCCTCATCGTTACTATCTAAACTCCTTAGAGGAGGAACTTTTTTTTTTTCACAGCTGCATCCTCAGCTCCTAGAGCAATTTGCTGTAGTCAGCAAATATTGTTGAGCACATTCTTTTCACAGCTATTTACTGAGCAGTTACAAGATGCCAGACACTTAAAATACCAGATGAGACCTGCTAAGCCTTTTGGATAGCTCAGCGGACCTACTGCATAGCAATAACTTCCAGAGCTTATGCACAAACCGTATTCTAGAATACAGAATCGAATGCTCTTAATTCAGTACATTAAACCACCTGTATTATTAGAAATCAAGATATCAATGGCAAACAGTATGTTAAGTTAATGACAAAAAGTAGTTTACAAAACCCTGTGTTATAACAAACTTCCAGGTTTTTTGTTTGTTTGTTTGTTTGTTTGTTTGACAGAGTCTCCCTCTGTTGCCCAGGCTGCAGTACAGTGGTGTGATCTTGGCTCACTGCAACCTCCACCTCCCAGGTTCAAGCGAGTCTCCTGCCTCAGCCTCCTGAGGAGCTGAGATTACAGGGGCCTGCCATCACACCTGGCTAATTTTTGTTATTTTTAATAAAGATGGGGGTTCACCATGTTGGCCAGGCTGGTCTCAAACTCCTGACCTCGAGTCATCCACCCGCCTCGGCCTCCCAAAGTGTGGGATTACAGGTATGGGCCACCATGCCCAGCCTAGGTTCTTTAAATTATATGTCTTAACTTCCATTATCAGAAATTGTGCAGCCTTTTGAAAATATTCTTATTTTTGCAAGCCGATTTTAAACTCATTTCTGAAGTTCCTAAGCCTTTGAAAGATAACAAATTCTTCTGGTTTGTACACGCAAATCCTCTGCGGTCATCTTACCTCTGTGCTGTTTGAGCATTACTTTCTGGGTCTCTTCTGGCGCTAACCTGCCTGAAAGACCCTGGAGAACAGGCCCCACATCTTTATTTTCTTGAAGGCCCCACTTCACTCTTCAAGGGAGATATACACAGGACCCCTGCAATGGGGCATGCAGAAAGAAGACATGGCTCCGCACAGAGGATGAGACGGGTTGGGATCAGATACACTAGAGTGAGATGCCTTCTTCCTGTGCCACTGAGTAACTGTGTGACCATGAGCAGGAGCCTCTAACTCTGTGTATCAGTTTCCACGCTAGCCAAATGGAGATAGTAATAGCACCAACACCCTCCCTGTCTTCTGTAAGGACCAAATGAGGTCAGGTCTGCAAAGCCTGTAGTCTAAATGGTCAGGGCATGGCCATTCCTTGGGGGTGGGGCTGGGAGGGTGAGGGGTGGAGGGGGTGGACGGAGTCAGGGAGGGTTCTATTGGATACATTAGATTTTGGAAAGTTCTATCCAGTGTTCAGGTCTCTGGGGTGGAAGAAGGCTGGGAGGAGTGAATTGGAGGAAAAAGAACAGGAGCTGAGTGAGCGAAAACATTTCACTCTATTTTAGGCTCTAGCAAAAAGCAATAATTGATTGAGGAGTTAAAAGGAAGATTCCCATGAGAGATTCGTATCTTTGCATGGAGAACCGTAGTAATTTTGTCCTGTGAAGGAATTAAAGTTTAATTTACAAACTCTAATTTAATCTAAACTTAGAGAGATCACTATATAAAAATGACCCAAAACTTATAGCAGTCGCCATTTTTTATCACAAAGTCATCCCAAGAAGTGTACTGAACACAGATTACATCCATCTATCATGCTTAGTCATACGACATTGTAATCATATCGGTCGTGAAAGTGATCAGATATCAGCCGTTTCACATGGGCCAATCTAGTAAGAGTCACCAAACGAAACAGACAGAGTCACCCAAATATTGACTAAAATCCACGTTCATATAATTAATGTACATTCTCTTCAATTCGGATTCTGAAACTTACTTCATCTTCAAATGTTCGCCCTGGCCCTGACGTTGGTTTTGCTCAAATACAATAGTCCCAAAGCATCCTCTGAGCAGGCACCTAAACCGAGGCTTCCCATCCAATCAAACTGCCTAATCTCCTCCATTTAGAAACATCTGATACCCCTGGCGGCTATTTCCTTGAGGTGAATTTAGAAGACTGCTTAGCTATTAGGCATTTCTGTTTTCCTCTAAATATCCACTTATAAGTGCAAATTTGCCAACAAGCCCCAGTGCCTTGTATGAGTGAGTCATAAACTGCACATGGTTCCGTTGCTCTAACACATTTCGCTGCAGGGCTGGACACCGTGCATCTGTCAGAATCATGTATTTTCTGCCAGCAGCTTTTGAGCCACTTAAGCAGGTAACAGCCGACACCTAGAATATATGTAGGGAAATAGTCACAAAAGATTGTAATGTGAAACGTTAGGACCATTTAAACAGCAGAATGTGGAAGGGCTATAGACTTTTCTGTCTCTCCGAGGGATACAGGTCAAGGGGCTCCTGTTATAAAGGGCAGAATTCCCCACAAGCTGCTGCATTAACTAATGAGACCTGTGCCAACTGAGAACCACGTCCTGCCCCAGGCACATTTTGCTTCTGCTGACTTTTCCTGAGCTCTCGTCCAGCTTCTATTCATCCTGCTGGCTGCCCCAGTACACTGTCAGGGTGACATTGTTCCCAGCAGGGGCCCCTCTGCACAGCCCTCAAAAAGGTTCCAGGCCGGCTTTCCATCCTGCATGGGCAGATGACCACAAGCCCCTGTTTGCCCAAGGCAGCTGTGGGATAATTAGTAATAGCAACTGTTTTATTCATAAAAGCATCCCTGTTTGAAGAATAAAGTACACAGTTGCATTAGCATGGTCCACACCTGCTTATAGAGACAATCAACATCCTCAGCTGCAACACACTCCGGTCATGTAGCCCCTTCCCATAGAGCAACCCCCAGCAGCCCTGCCACCTGGGCAGGTAGACAGGCCCCCCAGAGACCTGCAGACTTCCTGGGTATCTCCATCCATGTCACCATCCATGGTGCCCCCAAGTTTTAAGCTCTCCACGGAAGGGTTGCAAAGTGGCAGAGCTAGGATTCAAATTCAGCAAGTCAGTTCCACAGCCAAGAGCTGGTAGTAGAGGTGCCCATCTGTTGCTGGGGGAGTTTGAAAGGATCAAGCCAGTTTGGGGAAAGGGAGAAGGGTTGGAATCAAAGCAAGCTTGGCTTTGCAGATGATGCAACAGATGACACAGAGGGTGCTTCTGGGCAGAAAGAACCCAGTGGGTCTGGTGAACACACAGGGCAGTCTCTTTAGGGGGTAGTGGCTGGTGAGTGACCTGTGTATGCCTCATTCATTCCACAAAAGTGCCTGAGGACCTAGGCTATGTCGTGCTGGCTTCTACGTACTGCAGCAGCAGCCAGCAAGGTCTCTCTGCTCAGGACACTTACATGTTAGAGAGTCAGACAGAAAGCAAAAAATACCTCCTCCATATTATTTCAGATTGTAAGGAGTGTTTTGAAGGACAGGAAACAGAACGATCTTACAGTGCAGTGGACATGCGGATGCAGGCCCAGCGCTTCCACTGCTCCTCCCTGGGACATCTACTCCATCTCCCTTCTTTATCTTCTCCCTCAGGTCTCTCTGAGCTCACATGTCACCTCCTTGCTGAACTGTTTCCCGACAATGCTGTCTACAGAGGCTTAGGGTGTTATGGTCAGGAGCAAGCCAGTGTAGCCAAGTGATGGGGACAATGGTAAGTGGGAGACAGGTAAGGTCTTATGGGGTTCTGTGGGTCATGATGAGGGGTTCAGATGTTCCTCTGAGCCTCCAATGGTGAGAGATTTGTCAAGGATTTAATCTATGTTCTGAAAGATTCCTCTGCCTTCTCCATGGAGAATGGATGGCAGGAGATAAATGTGAGTGAATCTGAAAGCTTTGGAAGAGGTGGGATAGATGGTCTTAATTCATGTTTGCTGTGTGCCAGGGCTCTGCTTACCCTCGTCTCCAGAAACCAACACCACAGGGCCCTCCTGAGATAGATGCGACTAAACCCTAATAAATATAAATACACTAGTTGACGCGGTAGGATTTAAAATCAGACAGGAAGAATTCCAGGGCACATTTCCAAATCTCCGGGTGTTAATTTTGTGGCCAATCAATTTACTTCCTCCGGTGTGAAAGAACAGCCCAGAAGCTAATTTTGAGAACCCATGAACTTGCACCCACATATGAGACCCACATAACGAAACTTGTGGAACATCTACTGAATGTGGCTCTGGAAAAACCAGCTGCCTCTGACCACCATTTCTTGCCCACACAGGAAATATTTTTGAAACTGAAATGCAAAGGAACTCTTTGGTGTTATTGTTTTCTTTACATTAGCCAGCAAAAGAAGAATTAAAATTGATGTCATTCTTTTCTTTTCTTTTCTTTTTTGGAGACAGAGTCTCACTCTGTCACCCAAGCTGGAGTACAGTGGCACCATCTCGGCTCACTATGAACTCCACCTCCCAAGTTCAAGCGATTCTTCCTCCTCAGCCTCCTGAGTACTCAGCCTCCTGAGTAGCTGGGACTACAGGCATGCACCATCACGCCCAGCTAATTTTTTGTATTTTTAGTAGAGACGGGGTTTCACCATGTTAGCCAGGCTAATCTGGAACTCCCGACCTTGTGATCCGCCACCTCAGCCTTCTCCCAAAGTGCTGGGATTACAGGCGTGAGCCACCTTGCCCGGCCCAATGTGATTCTGTAAATAAAATGCATAGAACAGTCCCAACATGAGAAGCTGTGATCATATTAAATCAGCCCTGTGCCTAAGCCTGTCCAGGATGCAAGCCCAGCACTTCCACCCCTCTCCCCTCTCTCTTCTTTATTCTCTTTCAGGTCTCTCTCTGCTCACATGCCACCTCCTTGCAGAACTCTTTCCCAAAGATGCTGTCTCCAGTGGTGCAGGGCATCATGGTCAGGAGTAAGCCAGTGTAACCCATGATGGGGAACTCACCATCTTAATCATTTGGAGTGGCTATAACAAAGTCCTGTGGACTGGGTGGCTTATAAACAACAGAAATGTATTTCTTATGCTTCCGTAAGATAGAGGGCTGAGATCAAGGTGCCTGCATGATTAGGTTCTGGAAGGGTCCTCGTCTAGGTTATCAGCTTGTCCCTGTGTCCTCAAATGGTGGAAAGAAGCTAGAGAGCTGTCTGGAGTTCCCTTTTGAAGGGCACTGATCCTATTCATGAGGGCTCCACCCTCATGGCCTCATTACCTCCTGAGGCCCCAATCCCTCATACCATCAAACCAGGCATCAGGATTTTGACATAGGAAAGCTGAAGGGACACAAACATTCAGTCTATTGCACTGATCCCTCACCCTGAAACTACCCCCAACATGCAGTCCTTTTGTTTCTACCTAGCTCCAGTTCAGCTTCCTAGGTGAATGTGCTAATCTCACGACATGATTCTCTCTGGGGCTGTGCAAGTCTCATTAATTGATTCAGGAGCTTGCAGATAATTCTACCCACTGAAATGTGAGTAGGGAACCTTCACAGGGCCCACAGAAGAAGTAGGAAGCTTCTGCCAGGACCCAGAGATGTAGCCAGCTTGAGAAGGTGAGGGGTTTACTTATCATCTTTCCTGCTGCTTTCCTTCCATCTCTCTATTCCAGTCTGCAGTATCAGAACCTGGCTGGCAGGCTGGGGCTGAGTGAAAGCAGAAAGAGAGAAAAAATCCTTTTCACTGCAGATTTCCAGGCTGAAGATAATCACTTGATATTTCATAATATTTAGAATTTTGATTAATAGTTTAATGGTGTATTAGGGTTCTCTGGAGGGACAGAACTAATAGGATATATGCATATATGCAAGGGAGTTTATCATGGAGAATTGGCTCCCAGGATCACGGGATCACAAGGCAAATCCCAGCATAGGCTGTCTGCAATCTGGGGACAAGAGAAGCTGATAGTGGCTCAGTTGGTGTCAGAAAGCCTCAAAACTAGGGAAGCTGATGGTGCCACCTTCAGTCGGTGGCAGAAGGCCTGAGAGCCCCTGGGAAGCTGCTGGTAAAAGTCCCAGAGTCCAAAGGCCTTAGAATCTGGAATCTGATGTCCAAGGGCAGGAGGATTGGAAGGAAGCATCCAACACAGAAGAAAGAAGGAAACCAGGGGACCCAACAAGCAAGGTCATCCCATCTTCCTCCACCTGCCTTGTTCCAGCTGCGCTGGCAGCTGAGTGGGTGGTGCCCACCCACATTGAGGGAGGGTCTTCCTCTCCCTTTCTGACTCAAGTGTCCATCTCCTCTGGCAACACCCTCCCAGACACACCTAGAAACAATACTGTACCAGCCATCTAGGCATCCTTCAAGCCAATCAAGTTAACATCTAATATCAACCATCACAGGTGTGCTATTTTAATTTAGGAAAGACCACTGGACTCTTGTTTTTAACCCAATATTGAGGTGGCTGGTCCTGGGCTGGCTAACATTTTCAACCAGGGAGAGGGGAGGGTTACCCCTCTGAACACATTTTGATTGCATTCCAGGGGCTGGCCCATCCATAGAACTACTATACATGTTCCTTCCTCCTTTACTTTTCCTTTCAAAGGAGATTTGTAGAGAAATGAAGAAATTCTGCTGTGGAAGGAACACAGTCGTGACAAACCCCAGCTTTCTTACCTCCTTTCTTTAAAAGTTCAAACATTTCCTGAAATGCTCTCATTTATTCACTTTGACTTTTGTTTTGAGTAGAAATGTTCCCCCTAAACTGAATGTGCAGACCACTTTTCCTCAGGCATATTGAATGCATGCAGACGCCAACCATGCATTAATCTTGCCCTGGTCTTCCTACTCCTCTGCCTGAAAGGTCCCTTTTGTATTTTTTTAAAGCATCTGGTTGTGAAATGATGTCACCTGGAGAAGGGGCCAGATCATGGTCCCACCTCTTAGTGGCAGCAGACTTCGGGGCTTCATCAAGGATGCACCCTAGAAAGACTAGACTTTGGAGATGGGTACAGTTCATTAGAAGTCCTGTGAGTACCAGTGGGCATGTCTTGTTCATTTTCTGATCACCACAATTGGCTTACACCCCACCTTTAAAATTGTTAACACTAAGATGTTGGTTGAACTTCATTCTAATTTTCAAGGTTGTTCCATTGCAAGGGACAGAAACAGAGTGAGAAGCCATTAAGAACTTAAGAGGTGGCTTTGAGCCCATGTGTCTTGGAGGAAAACTAGGGATTTTCATGAACTTGGGGAGAAGGGGAGTCATAGGGACCAGCACCCTGGGGATGGGAGAGGGATGCAGACCTGTCCTCTCTTTGCAGGTCCAGCCCTTCACTGCTGGCCTCTGTGTGGCTTCTCTCTTTCTCACAACAGTCAAACCTTTACCATGAAGTAGACCCAATGCCCAGAGGCCCCAAATCCCTCCTCCTAGCCTGTGACTCCAAAAGTACAATTGCAACTGTAAAGTACCAGAGAAAGATTCAGAGAGGCCAGGCCTGGGTCTCATGCCCACATGATTGGCCCCAGTAGGGCCATGTGCCCTCTTTGGCCAGGGGAGGGAATTCATACCCTCTTTATCAGAAAAGTGGGGAAAGGAAAGTTTTCTGAGCAGACAAAATAAGATTAAAATAAAATCTAATGGCATCTTCAAGCCGTAGGTATATACCCAGAAAAATTGAAAGCATATGTTCATATAAAAACCTACATATCAATGTTCAATAGAAGCATTATCTAAAATAGCCAAAAAGTGGTCGGGTACAATGGTTCAAACCTGTCATCCAAGCACTTTGGGAGGTCGAGGCAGGCAGATCACTTGAGGCGAGGAGTTTGAGACCAGCATGGCCAACATGGTAAAACCCTGTCTTTACAAAACATGCTTAAATTAGCTGGGCATGGTGGTGCATGTCTGTAATCCCAGCTACCCGGGAGGCTGAGGCAGGAGAATTGCTTGAACCTGGGAGGTGGAGGTTGTAGTGAGCGAAGATCATGTCACTGCACTCCAACCTGGGCGACAGAGCAAGACTCCATTAAAAAAAAAAAAAAAAAAAAAAAAAAAAAAAAAAAAAAAAGCCAAAAAGTGGAAGCATCCCATGTCCATCAACTTGTGAATGACTAAATAAAATGTGATCTACATGACAGAATATTATTCATCCATATAAAGGAATGAGGTACTGATCCATGCTGCAATACAGATGAACCTTGAAAACATGATGCTGGGTGACAGAAGCCAGACACAAAAGGCCAAGTATTGTATGAGTCCATTGATATAAAATTTCCATCTATAGGCAAATCTATAGAGACCTAGCCAATCAGTGGTTTCCTAGGGCTTGGAGGAGAGAGAATGGGAGAGGAACTGCTAACAGGTACAGAGTTACTTTTTCAGTGGCAAAAAGGTTCATTGTAATGATAGTTGCCCAATTCTGTGAATACTAAACACCACTGAGTGGTTCAGTTTAACAGTTGAATCTTAGGGTATGTAAATCATAGTGCCATAAAGGTATTAAAAAGAAAATAATTTGGACCAATGAGATAGGGACAAAATCAAACAGAGCCTAATGTCATTCATTCAACAGGTATTGTAGTATCTACACATGGCAGGCACTGCCATCTGCTAAGAAGCCAAGGAGGACTAAGATGTGAATATTCCCCTGAGAGCTCGCAGGCTCTACAAGAAACAGACTTCTCACCCAGCAGAGTCCATCAAGAGAGGAGTGCAGCAAGGAGAACTGCCAAGGACCAAAGCAGTTTAGAGAATGTGGTGATGAACTCTACCCTGGGGTAGGGGATCGGGGAGGAGATCAGAAAAGCTTCACAGCAGAGATCATGCCTGAGTGGGGGTTGAAAGGTAAGGCTGTCCAAAAAACAAGATGGGGAAAGAGCACTTCAGGCTGAAGCAGCATAGCAAAGCCATGGCAGAGAGGAGTTGGATGCCTGAGGAACTAAGGAATGGGTTGGGGGGACAGAATGGGAGTGTGACTGGGGAAGGACATACAGGGAGCCACATATGCATGGTCTCCACCAAGAGGCCTTGTCCACTCTGATGAGGAAGGAACCAATCATGCTGATGAGAAGCTCTTTTTTTACAGTTAATTAAAGGAAGGGTCTGATGGTCTCTAAATAAGGACAATGACTCATAGCTACAAGGCTCTTGCCATGTGGAGGGCTCTGTGCAAAGGGTGTCATTTAATCCCCTAACCACCCCATGGGGCATGTGCTGTTCTTGTTCATATAATAGGTAAAGAAATTGAGGCTCATGGAGTTTGCATATCTAGCCAGTGATTTCTCAGTGATAGGCGGTGGAGCTGAACTTCAAATGAAACTATGTTAGTCCATTCTCATGCTGCTAATAAAGACATACTCGAGACTGGGTAATTTATAAGGGAAAGAGGTATAATTGACTCACACTTCATCATGGCTGGGGAGGGCTCAGGAAACTTAACACTCATGGAGGAAGGAGAAGTAAACCTGTCCTTCTTCACATGGTGGCAGGAAGGAGAAGTGCTGAGCAAAGGGGGAATAGCCCCTTATGAAACCATCAGATCTCGTGAGAACTCACTCACTATCATGAGAACAGTGTGAGGATAACTGCCCCCCTTATTCAATTACCTCCCTTCTAGTCCCTCCCATGATACATGTGGGGATTATGGGAACTACAATTCAAGATGAGATTTGGGTGGGAACAGAGCCAACCCATATCGGCAACTTTCCACTCCCCAAGTCTGATTTTTAGCCACTACATCATACTGCCTCTCCTAACAACAACAAAAAAGTAATTTATATTGGCAATAGGAAATTTTTACAATTCTTAAACCCAAAGCATTATTACTACAAAGCTAGTATCTGAAGAGTTGATACTTGTGTAGAAATCATTAACATTGTATGCTCCTGACCTGATTTCAGTAAATGAGAGCATTTTTCTCAAAACCTAAAATTTCTGCCAGAATGAAGTGGTCCAATAGTTCATTGTGTATTCACAATGATTGCTCAGTACCCCGCATGGAAACTCAAATGATTCTGGATCAGTGAGTCCTAAACAAACCACATCAGGAGAAGGCCAAGCTTCACATTCTTGCCAGAAAGGGCTGTTTTTAATGCATACATGTATTTTAACAACAGCAAAAATTTATTGAGCGTGTACAGTAAGTCAAAACTATTCTAAGCACTTTGCACATATTGACCCAGGTAATTGCACAGTAACCTATAAGTTGCACATGATTATCTTCATGTTACATATGAGGACACCACGGTATTGGAAGACTAAATTACTTGCTCAAGGTCACACAGTGAAACACTAAGTCCAGCTTCAGAGTGTGTGTGTTTAACCATTACGCTAACCTCCCCACTACTCACCTGGAAAATCTGGTCTGACCTTATTTAACATAACGAAGAATTAGGCTTGTAATCCTCCCAGCCTGGGCAACACAGTGAGACCCCATCTCTACCAAAAAAAAAAAAAAATTAGGGAAAGGGATGTTTCAACTTGGATCCTTCTCAAAAGAGCTTGGTTATTAATGTGTCACCAGAAATACTTTGGTTGAAGATAAAAATACCTGGTACAAAAATTAGCTGGGCATGGTGGCACGTGCCTGTAGTCCCCGCTATTCAGAAGGCTGAGGCAGGAGAATCGCTTGAACCCAGGAGGCAGAGGTTGCAGTGAGCTGTGATCACCCCAATGCACTCCAGCCTGGCGACAGAGCGAGACTCTGTCTAAAAAAAAAATCACCTGATAATTGGTCCCACTACATAATTCCCAAGATAATTAATTGTAAATGAATTGTAAGTAAAGTCAATATATATCAATGTCCCAAAAGATTTAGAAAATTAGGGTAGATGATTATAGCTTTTATTACCTGTTCTGTATTATGAGTTGAAGATACTATGTTAGTTTCCTATCACTACTATTATCTATTACTACAAACTCACTGACTTAAAACAACACAGATTTATTATCTTATGGTTCTGGCGGTCTGAAGTCTTGAATCAAGGTATCAACCTTGATCTCCAGGTCTACATTCCTCTTGGAGGCTCTAGATGATGATATGTTTCCATATCTTGTCTGGCTTCCAGAAACCACAGAAATTTCTTGTCCCATGGCCTTTCCCACAACCTTCAAAGCCAGCCGTGTAGCTATCTTCTCTCCTCCATGACCTCTGCTTCATGATCACATTTCCTTCTTTGACTCTAACCCTCCCTAAATAAATCCTGAAATATCCAGATAATATCCAATGTCAGGATTTGAAAAATACCTTTTACCATGTAAAGTAACATATTCACTGATTCCAGAGATTAGGACATGGTGATGGTTCATTTTATGTGTCACCTTGACTAGTCTATGGGGTGCTCAGTTATTTGACCTACATTATTCTGAGTGTGTCTGTGGGGGTATTTTTAGGTAAAATTAACTCTTAAATTGGTAAACTATGTAAAGCAGATTGTCTATGCTTATCCAATCCATTGAAGGCCTGAATTTTAAAAAAGGCTGATTTCCCTGAGTAAGACAGAATTCTCCAGCCTTTTGACCTTCAACCAGGACATTGGCTTTCTCCTCCCTTTAGACTTAAAATGAAATATTGACTCTTCTTGAATCTCAAGCTGGTCAGCCTTGGAGCTGGAATTGCAGCATTACCTCTCCTGGTCCTCAGGCCTCTGGACTGGAACAAGAACAAAACCATTGGCTCTCTTGTATCTCCATCTTGCCAGCTCAGCCTGCAGATCTTAGGGATTGGCAGACTCCATAATTGTATAAGCCAATTCCTTGCCGTAAATCTCATGTGTGTGTGTGTATGTATATGTATTTACACAGACATATGTGTGTATATTATATATATTTACACGTGTGTACATGTATTTGTATACACATGCATATATGTGTAATACAATCATATATTGTCACGTATCTATTGTCGGTGCCATGCATGCGGTGTGTGTATATAATACATGCATGTGTTGGTACATATATATGTGTGTGTGTGTGTCTCCTATTGGTTTTGTTTCACTGGAGAACCCTAATACAGATGTAAACATCTTTTGTGGGCCATTATTCAGCCTACCTATCACAGGTGCGAATATACTCACACTCGTTCTGTTTCCTAATTAATTATTTTTGCACCCACTAGAATAATGTCTCTTGCATGAATCCAAGTTGCTGAAAGTGTGGTCATCAAATCCCCTGAGGTCCTTAAAAATGTAGCCCTTTGGGGTCTATGCTGGACCTCTTGTGGGGGATGTGGTGAAGGGCTGCCCAGATCCTCCTTCAACACAACACCTATTGCACAGACGATGGGCGGGATGTCAGCAAATAGCCTTAGCTATAGCCTTAGACCACGGAAGCCACCTTCCCAAGGTGCACGCTTCCCAGAGCATGCTTCATCCAGTGACCGATCGATTCACCCTTCCCAGAGCATGCTTCATCCAGTGACTGATCAATTCAGCCTCATAAAGGTCTGGCCATTTCTGCCTGATTTTGAGCACCCCTGAAGTTTCATCCTGGTGCCAGAGCACCCCATGGGGTCACCAAGGTGGCAGTTGCACCTACAATGGCCTTGACTTCTCCTCTGCCCACTCCTGCTTCCTTTCCTTGCCTGCGTGGGTGATGAGGGACTTCTTAATAAACATATTTACAAAGGAGGCCTCAAGTGACTCTTTCTAGAAGCTAGGAAATCTGTTCCTAGAGTGCTGTGCTGAGCCCCGCATATGTAAGCTTAACTCTATTCTGGAGTCTATTTCCTGGAAACCCTACCTGAGATATCTACTGTATTCATTTCCTATTTCTTCAGTAACAAACCACCAGAAACTTAGTGGTTTAAACCAATGCAAATTTATTCTTAGAGTTCTGAAAGTCAACATTCTAAAATCAAGGAGTCAGCAGGGCTACATTCTTTTTGGAGACCTGAGGGGGAAATCATTTTATTGCCGTTTTAGCATCTAAAGGACACCTGCATTCCCTGGCTGGTGGCCCCTTCCTCATGTCACTCCCATGTCTTGCCTCTGATATCACATTTCCTGCTGCTGAGGCTAAACACCCTGCCTCTCTCTTATGAGGACCCTGTGATTATAGTGGGTGACTACAGACTCTCCAGTACAGTCTCCCCATCTCAAGACCCTTCATGGCATCTGCAAAGGCCTTTCTGCAATATAAGGCAATATATTTGCAGGTTATGAGATTTAGGACTTCGACATCTCTGGGGGATAGTTATTGGGCCTACCATCCCCACTGAATCGGAATCTCAGAAGTGGAGTTGTATTAGTCCGCTTTCACACTGCTATGAAGACATACCAAAGAGTGGGTAATTTGTAAAGGAAATAGTTTAATTGACTCACAGGTCAGCATAGCTGAGGAGGCCTCAGGAAACTAACAGTCATGGCAGAAGTGGAAGAAATATGTCCTTCTTCACTTGGCGGCAGGGAGAAGAAGAATGACTAAAAGGGTAACGCCCCTTATAAAACAGATCTCACGAGAACTCACTCACTATCATGAGAACAGCATGAACGTAACCACCCCCATGATTCAATTACCTCCCACTGGGTCCCTCCCACAATACATGGGGATTATGGGAACTCTAATTCAAGATGAGATTTGAGTGGGGACACAACCAAATCATAGCAAGTGTCAAGAATCCATATTTTTTGGCTGGGCACAGTGGCTCATACCTGTAATCCCAGCACTTTGGGAGGCCAAGGTGGAAGGATAGCTTGAGGCCAGAAGTTTGAAACCAGCCTGGGCAACAAAGCAAGACCCTGCTTTCTCTACAGAAAGTTAAAAAGTTAGCTAAGTGTGGTGGCGTAGGCTTTCCCAGTTACTCAGGATGCTGAGGTGGGAAGATTGTTTGAGCCCAGAAGTTTGAGGCTGTAGTGAGCTACAATCACTACTGCACTCCAGCCTGGATGACACAGCAAGACCCTGTGTCAAAAATAATAATATATATATTTTTAAAAGTCCACATTTTTTATAAGTCCTTGAGGTAATTTTTATATATAATTGAGTTTGAAAACTGCTTTCCTAAATCAATGTACTAAGTTCTGGCCTTAATTCAGCTTGGCTCATGGTGTGTTTATTTTCCGGTTCCTTGACATTATTTCTGATCAATTACAACCATTAAATCCATCAGACATAAAATAATACCATTGAACTTTAAATGGAAAAGGGTTCTCCCTAGAAACCAGTGAGTACAGGTAGGGGCAGCTTTTGAGAGCCACTGAAGCTCTTCCCCCAACTCTTATTGCCCCAGACCATCACCCCTTCCCACAATAGTTGCCTGCTCACCACACCAAAAGGGACATTAGTTCAGGTGAGAAGCATTTAAAAATCTGTTCCGAGACCGCTGATTACTATTCAAATACCAGATAAAAACTGGTAGCTACACACACACACATACACACACACACACACAATGTTAATTTCCGTTTGACCAAGCCTCTGTTACTTCCTTTCCAATTAAATTTAACAACTGTTTCCTGGCAGTCTCAATGCCAAGTCCAATGCCACCTGCTTAGGGTTTTGTAGGAGAACAGAGCAAGTCCTAGTGATCTTGCAGCTTACAAAGCAGTAGACTGTCTTTGGAGTTAAGCGTATCTGTGTGTGTGTGTGTTTGTGGACATAATTAATATATTTTGTCTCTCAAAGCTATATGCATATATATAAACACATACAGCACAAACACATACACATATATATTTATTTAAGTATGCTTGTAAATGTCTTGCCTTTGTTTGGACTATGCTGCTTCCAGACATTTAAATAAGAAACAACGAAGAGATGCGGGGAATCACGTGTGATAAACAGGTGTCCCAGGGCCGAGGAGACAGAGAGGAGGAGACAAAAACACTGGAGTCCATGAGGCTCCTGAGTGATGTCCACAGGAGCAACAACAATGATATTCTCATCACAGGGAAAACTCCAGCCCTCTGTAATTACAGTCAGCCTGAGGTTCCTTTTAGACTATTGGTACTCTGGGAGTAGTTTGCATCTAAATTAAAATTGGACCTCAAAGCAGTCAGATGAGGTTGCATTTCTAAGGATAGAAGAATGTGACAGGCAGGTTACTAATTGCTAGGGAGCTCTGCACCAGTGACTGCAGAGAGCAGAAAAGGAGATAATAATTAAGCAGGTAGGGGCGCACTCCGCAAGAAGAACAGTAGAAAACCAACTGGGTGTCAGAAACTCACCCCTGGAATGCACGATTTTTCCTACCATGTATTAGATGTATAACACGTAAGTGTGTGTTTTATATATAATGTTACTTCTTACATTACTTTTCTAAAATATATAGGCAATATATATAGAATAATGTAAAATAATACTATATATAAAACACGATCTATAATGCTATTTTACATTATTTTCATAAAATATGTATAGTCACATGTAATATATATTTATATTTTCAATACCAAGTATACATTTATATAAAATATAGTCTTACTTTTAAAATTTAATTTTTTTTGAGACAGGGCCTTGCTCTGTCACCCTGGCTGGAGTGCAGTAGTACAATCACGGTTCACTGTAGCCTTGACCTCCTGAGCTCAAGCAATCCTTTCACCTCAGCCTCCTGAGTAGCTGGGACCACAGGAGTGTGCCACCATGCCCAGCTAATTTTTGTATTTTTTGTAGACATGGGGTCTCACCATGTTGCCCAAGCTGCTGTCAAACTCCTGGGCTCAAGTGTTCCTTCCACCTTAGCCTCCCAAAGTGCTGAGATTACAGGTATGAGTCACTGCATCTGACCCAGTCTTAATTTATGACTTATTTAAAAATCTGTCTCTTTGATGATAAAATAAATCATCTCACTAGAAAAACTCTAAGAGTGAGAGCAGCAGTCACACAGCTTTTGGTTAGGGCTCCCTTTGGTGCCCGCTTTGCCATTCTAAATATTTATAGGGCCATTAATAAATACATCTGTCTGCACCGCCAACATGACATGGCAGGGTATTATGTTAAGATAGAGAATCTACTTTGTCCTTAGGACCCCTCCAATTTTTTTTTTTTTTTTTTCTTCTCTAGAATAATAGACACCATTATGAGGAAGGAAAACACCTGCTTGCCTGCCCTCAGATCTGCTCATTGAGTTCTTTACTGATGAAATTCCCAAACCTCTATCATCAGAACGATGTAGGGCATCTCCAGATTCATATTCCTTCCTTATGGGGCAACCTCACATCTCCTCATCTGTGAGAAGCTGGCTGCATCCAAGGGCTTTGTTCCTTATTTTGCTTCATGGCACAATCATTGCTGCATTTAGAAAATCAGCTGTCAGAGTGTGTAAGGGACCATAAGGTGATAAGATTTGGCTGTGTCCTCACCCGAATCTCATCTTGAATTGTAGCTCCCATAATTCCCACATGTCATGGGACGGACCTGGTGGGAGATAATCGAATCGTGGGGGCTGGTCTTTCCCTTGCTAGTCTCGTGATAGTGAATAAGTCTGACATGATCTGATGGTTTTATAAAGATGAGTTTCCCTGCACAAATTCTCTTCTCTTGTCTGCCGCCATGTGAGACGTGCCTTTCACCTTCTGCCATGATTGTGAGGCCTCCCCAGCCACGTGAAACTATGAGTCCATTAAGTCTCTTTCTTTTGTAAATTGCCTAGTCTTGGGTATGTCTTTATCAGCGGTGTGAAAAAGGACTGATACATAAGGTAATATATTTGCTGTTGAGAGCAGGGTCATCTGAGGGATGGGGAGCCTTGTAGGCCTGTCCTGGTGAGTGACACATCCATCTTCACTGTCCACTTTTATTAAAATACGGAGGATGGTCACTCAGCTTGCTGTTTCTCTTTCTCTCTCTCCCCAGCTTCCTGTACTTAATTCCTTTAGTTTATCAAGATAGAGGATGGCAAAAGGCAATATTTGCAACTAATCTAGATAGCTGCTTCAATGGAAAGAATTATAACTCTCTCTCACTTCTGCCCACCAGAACCAGCCTTATTTGTGGATGCAGAGCAGATGCTGTCTGAGATTTATGTCTGTCTCCCTTTAGTAAATCTTTATTGAAAGAAGCCTCCTCCCTCTCTATCCCAAGGCTGTATTCTTCCAATTTTATTAAACTGATTTTTATAAGCTACATGTGTGTACACATGTGTGTGCATGTGTGCCTGCAAGTGTGTGTGTTCTGTTGACTCATCCTTGAAGGAATAAATAGGTCCACGATTCTATTTGATATTTACTCATTCTCAGATACTTACTCATATGTATTTATATGAGTAACAGAGTGGGCAAACTGTCCTTAAATCCCCTCACTGTTTGACACTGAACTCATTGCTAGGGTCTGGTAAGGATAAATGTCCAGGAACTCAGTGGCCTGGGAGGTAGAAAAGGATCCAAGGCTCACGGTAGTCCTGGAAGAGAAGTTTCCTCTGTGATGTGTCCTCTTCCTTCTTGGTGGTTTGGCTGCAGTAGTGTTCAGCTGTGTATGCCCATCTTTATGTTTGGCTGTCCTCTGTGTTGAACAGACCCAATGTCCTCTGTGTTGAACAGACCCAGCCTCACCCTTGGGCTGCTCCTTCCAGGTGAAGCATGGCTACACTCTCCTGGCCCCAGCTCAATATCAGAGCTGCCCATGCCTGGGCTTCCCATCAGTGTTGCTATACAGCCTGTCAATCACGCAAAGACTTCCCAGTGATGTGGGCTCACCTGCCTCATGATCTGGCCAATTTTTATGCCTTTACCTGCATATTAGGACTGAATGGTGGCTTCTTCCAGAATCTCCATGCCAATGGTCATTCTGCTGTTTGCAGGTATTAGAAAATCCCACTCAAACTGGCTTTAGCAAAAAGTAGCTCAGTGTAATCAGTGTAAATAAAATGTGCAAGTGAATAACTGACTCTATGTGGATTCACGGACTCACGAAATTCATCACAATTCAGTTTCTCTCCTCTTAACTCTGCCATCTGCAGTGTTGGCTTCCTCTTCTGGTAGAACCACCAGGCTCTGGTTCCAGGCTCTCATTATCCCTATGCCTTCCAGTACTTGAAGTTAAAAAAAAAAAAAAAAAAAAAAAAAAAAAAAAAAAAAAAAAGCTTTATCTGATAACTCCTATAATAGCCCTGGAATTTATAGAATGTTCTCCAATTTGCATTCCTAGCACTGTTCCTCAGAAGGGACTTTATAGGTTGATTCTTAGTATTTACTTTCAATAGAGAGAAAGACATACAGAGAGAGGCAGATCTAGAAATACAGAGATAACGATATGCATATTTATAGCTACAATATATAAGCTTACATATCCATAACTGATATAGATATAAGCATATTGATGTAGACATAAATAGAGATGTATCCAAAATGTCATGGCTTTTATTGACATATGGATGATTATCTCTGTATTAGTCAGGGTTCTCCAGAGAAACAGAACCAACAGGACATGTATATGGAGGGAGAGAAAGGCACAGAACAAGATAAGGAATGTCCTTATGCTGTTAGAGAGCCTGAAGAGTCCCAAGATCTGGAGTCAGAAAACCGGAAGCCCAGAAGAGCCAATGAGTAGTTCCAGTCTGGTCTCAAGGCCTGAAAACCAGGAGAGCTGATGGTATAAGTTCCAGTCCAAAAGTTGGCAGCCTCAATACAAAAGATGAGTTAATGTTTTGATCTGAGTCTGAAGGCTGAATAAAGACCAACATCCCAGCTCAAGCAGTCTGGCAGGAGGAATTCCCCTCTTAGCCCTTTTTGTTCTAGTCAAGTCTCCAGCCAATTGGATGAAACCTACCCACATTAGGGAAGACAATCATCTTTACTTGGTCTACCAATTCAAATGTTAGTCTCATCCAGAAATACCTTCACATACACACATGCCAATCATCTTTACGCAGTCTGACAATTCCAGTGTTAATCTCATCCAGAAATACTTTCACACACACACACGCACACACATACACAGAATAATGTTTGGCCAAATGTCTGGACACCTCATGGCCTAGTCAAGCTGACATATAAAATCACAACTGTCACAATCGCCCTATAAATTGACATATAATAATATAAAAACATTTTTGTTGTGGACCAAAAGAATAACATATTTCTTCACAACTGTACAAAAATGTCATTACAGATTTTTTATGATATCCAAGAAATGGAAATAATCTAAATGTATATCAAGTGTATGAATTTTAAAAAGTATTTTATCCATGCAATAGAATATTGCTCAGCAATAAAAAAGGAATAGCCTGCTTATTCTATTCTAAAAATAAAAGTAATTACTTTTGCACTAACCTAATATTTAAAACCTGGGTGAAACTCAAAAAGGGGTGAGGAGTAAAAGAAGTCAAACACAGAGCACCAAACATGTAATTCCATCCAATTAAAATGCGAGAGTAGACAAAACAACTATGGTGATAGACAGACATCACAACCATGTTTGCCTCTGAGGATTGCATTGACTGGAAATTTGCACAAGGGGTTTTTCTGGAATGATGGAAATGTTATTTATCTTGATGAGGGTGTGGGTTGCATGGGTGTAGGCATGTCTAAAACATCTCAGAACTCTATCCTTAAGAATTGCATGTAAATTATACTTCAAAGAAGCTGTGTCATAGGAAAACAATTATCATCAAAAACAAAGACAAATAAATACCTTTGGTAAAAGACCCTTCACTTATGGCCAGACACCCTTCTCCCCAAATGAAACTAGAGGGGTAACCTCAGGGAGGAATATTTATGTGGCCTTTGGAGGCAGTGTCAAGCTTCACAGCTGCAGGAGGAAGAATCTACCTGAAGAGAAGAAGAAAGAAAAGATTGAGTTGTGGGCACCTTTGCCCTCTACAAGCAGAGCATCTCACCTGGCACCTGGCACACTTAAGTGTAGAGAATGGGCAACAGCCATGGATTAACTTCAATCTTCTTCATTTTCCAGGTGGGCCCTGGGGCAGCCAGAGCTCATAGACTGGTCACCTCTGACTTCAAGTGTCCTCATCCATTTCCTCCCATGCATTATACAAATGTTATCATTATCTATATGTTCATCTTGACCAATCAGTCCTCCCCTTCCCTGTCCCCTCTGATGGTCATTGCTGGTTTCCAGGTGCTTGTTTGGTTCTAAGTGGAACTCTCCACTGGGTTCCATGTGGCCTGTTAAGGTCCTGCAGGGTACTGGCAACCACAGGCCAATCTGCAGTGTCTTTCAGTACTGACCAAGATAACTCATCACTTTCAACTCATTCTGGAGACACTGGGCAGGTTTGGGCAGTGTTTTCTGAAGACCACAGGCAAGGCTTAGGTTGTTCTGGGTTTCCCTGAGAATGGTGATAAGCAGTTGCTTTTACAGGACAATGCCTACTGAATTTAAGGATGGGAAAAGAGATTTTTCTGATTGAGTAAAAGAGTTATAAACTCATGACAAGCTTATCCTGATTGCCAAAGCCCATAGAGACCATGAAAGTCACCTTCCATGGAAGCCAGTTCTTTCAAGATGTTATAACTTAAGAATCAAAATCTGATGAGTTCCACATCTTTACTTGAGCATCTGCAAGAATAACTAAAAAGAAAGTCCCTAGCTTTCACTTGGAGCATAGTTTGGGCTCATATTTACCCTATATTTAGCAACAAGTATTAAAAATCTGAGCAGGTTCATTTCCTACTCGAAGATGAAATAGACCTTCTCAAAGAACTAGAAAGAGAGCCCTTCGCTTTCATTTTAAGCATGGTTTGGGTTTGTATTTAAAGATGGAAATGGTCACTAGAAGACAAATTGAAAGCTCTCAAGTACAAGAGTTTAAGCCCCAAAACCTCATTTCCATTCTAGAAGAATGAAGACCAACCTAATGAAGCCAACAGATAGTTTGAAAATGCTGCAGTTCAGGAAAAGTCTAAAACTGTTTTCACTAGAAGCTGAAAAATGAAAGAATGGGGAACACGAATGAATTTTTTAAAAATCCTATCTTGGAGTCTTGAACAAAGACATGGCCCAAGTCCTAAATAATAAAAGTGAGTTCATTCACTTCTCTGATGGACACCTGCAGAAGAGAGCTGTCCTCCCAGAGGGGAACGTGGATGGCAGTGACTGCGAATTGCATACAGAGTGAATCTGAAAGTAGAAATGACCTGAACAGTCAGGCACAAGTCATTTTTGCAGAAACCAGACTCTGCTGCTAAGTTCACTGCTTCTTTAAATACCCCAGGAAGAAGAAAGACAGGATATATACAACAAGACATCTGAAGGAAAAGCAAATAATTGAAGCGATCTGAGTTCAAATTAAAATTTCCAAATTGAGCAAGCATCTTTGCAGTCAGAAAATGTACAATCAGAAAGTGAAATTCAAAAGCTTCAGCAGAAATTCAAAATACCATCTGAAATATATTGGGAACATATAACAAAACGCCAAAGCAAATTACTTGAGGAAGAAATTTACCACTTAGAGAATGAGAAGACATTTTCTGAAGTATATGAAAATGTCAGCCATGCCCCGTAAGTACCTCGAGATGACCCAAAGCTGGCCAAAGTGCTTTTCTTTTCATCAGTGCCAGATTTTCTCCTATGGGGAAGAAGCTTGAGAACATTGGCTGTCAGTGATGTCCACTGAGAAACAGCTTAGTAACTTAAGAAAAGGTGATGTGCATGACAGTCACTAATTACCTGAAGAAGACTCTACATCTCAGCTCTTATTGACTTGCTCTTGTGGTCCTGCTGCCCCAAACTCAGCCCTGGGCAGGCATCAGGACCACCTCGGGGATCCCTTGAAAGATCAGGTTCTGAGGTCAGAGTCTGAGCAAGCAGAGGTGGGCCACTGAGTAATAAAACTGTATCCTGTCTCTGCTGCTCAGGTTTACCAGAAATCACCTCATTTCTTGAAAAATCATATGAATATATAATTTTATGCTTTTTATTATTTGTGGAGGGGCAGCGAGAAGTAATATTTTATGACAACAGCCATGTCTGTGTTTAACACATTAAGAATTTAACATCTTCTCACTTCTTTCACCATCTTTGAAAGGAGCAAAAGCAAGAGAGATGGAGAGGGAGAAGGAAGGAGAAAGAGAGACAGAGAGAGAGGAACGCAGAAGGCAAGAGAGGGAGAAGAAGAGACAGAGAGAGAAGAAAGGAAACATAAAAGGAAGGAAGGATGTCAATATAGAAAAATAATGAAAAAATACTAACAGGCAGACTATGGACAATTGGGATGATGCCAATTTGAGGGATAGTGTATTTTCTACTGCTCAGACCAAAGGTTAGTGGCTTCCCAGTCTTTACATCTTTCAGAGAGTCACAGGGAGCACCCTCTTCCTCTGGGTGGCAAGCTCTAAGGAGGCATGGCTCAGCCCCCAGCACAGAGCCTGGTATAGGGCAGTGCCTACTAGCTGTCTGAAGAATGAATGAATGAACGGTGACTTCAGATGTAGCTTGATCTAGGTGCTCAACGTGTGTCCATAGAGATGGCTTCATTTCTCATATATGTTTCTGTGTTGGGCTTATATATTTACAGTTAGGCTTCTCCAGGTATCATAGCAAATTGGGTTGCTCCAGGCTTACAATGTAGCAAATTGGTACTAGGTGCTCAGACCTCACAAGCACACGTACACTCAGAGGGGCTGTTTTTCCAGTGGTTCTAGGCCAAATCTGTGGCTGGCTCTTACTGACTTATGTTTAGTCGAATGGCTGTCACTGAAACAATCACTGTGGTCAGGGGCAAAGGATGATCCAGGCCAATATGATGGGGTGAGTTGACACCAGTGTGGACCACAAAATTAAAGATGATAGGCCAAGTGCGGTGGCTCACACCTGTAATGCCAGCACTTTGGGAGGCCAAGGTGGGCCGATCATCTGAAGTCGGGAGTTCGAGACCAGCCTGGCCAACATGGTGAAACCCTGTCTCTACTGAAAATACAAAAATTATCTGGGCATAGTGGTGAGTACCTGTAATCCCAGCTACTCAGGAGGCTGAGACAGGAGACTCACTTGAACCTGAGAAGCGGATGTTGCAGTGAACCAAGATTGTGCCACTGCACTCCAGCCTGGGCAATAGAGCCAGACTCTGTCTCAATAAAATAATAATAAAATTAAAAAATAAAGACAATAGAATCAGGATTTCCCAATCAAAAATTAAGGTGTGATTACTAGAAGAAAAAAAAAAAAAAAAAAAAAAAAGAATAAATGCCAGGCAGAGAAAAGCTTCAGAAAAATAAATGGTTTGGAGGTGAGAGTGGGATTCCCTGAAAAAGAGCATCCAAAGTGGTGGATGAGATTTAAACTAATATCACTGCTCAAACAAGCATGCAGCATGCAGTGGTATCACCACCACTGGAGTGTTTGCAGGGCCTCTGGAAATATCTGGGCTTCTCCCCATCCGGAACACCGCATGGGCCTCTGAATTGTAACCCCTTCCTTAGTGTTAGTGAAAGGCAGTCCCAAGACCAGCACTGTGGGAAAACAGGGAGTCCCATCCTACTCTGCCTAAGGTGAGGTCTTCTTTAGGCCCTCCACCAAGTCATATTGGAGTATTTCCCTTGGAAGTTTTCTGAGAAGCCCTGTCTGGGGAGCCTGGATTTTCTTTTCTTTTCCTTTTTTTTTTTTTTTTTTTTTTTTTTTTTTTTTTTGAGACAGAGTCTCACTCTGTCACCCAGGCTGGAGTGCACTGGCATGATCTCAACTCACTGCAACCTCCACCTCCTGGGTTCATGAGATTCTCCTGCCTCAGCCTCCCAAGTGGCTGGGATTACAAGCACATGCCACCACACCCAGCTATTTTTTTGTACTTTTAGTAGACACATGGTTTCACCATATTGGTCAGGCTGATCTTGAATTCCTGACCTCAAGTGATCTGCCTGCCTCAGCCTCCCAAAGTGCTGGGACCACAGGTGTGAGCCACCGTGCCCAGCCCAGATTTTCTTACTAAGACCAAATTCATCACGCCAAAGAGTTCCCTCTGCTCCTGAGTGTTAATGATCCTTCCTAAGTGTTGATTGGACCCAGGCTCTGGGCTTCTGCAGCCACAGGGACCTCCCTCTTCCCTGATCACAGTAGTCACATTACCAAGTTATTATCTCGTACCATAAACAATCATCTGAGGGATAGTCTTCAGTACCGCCTGAAGTTTCTCAGGAAGGCCATGTCTGTTTCCCATCCTCATCCACCAGTTCGGCATTTCCCATGGGTGGCGGCTGAGTCCTTTGGCCATCACTAAATCTTTGCTTACAGGCCCCAGTGACTCCACACTCCCGCTGAGGACAGTGACACATCTGATCTGGACATTCAACATGGGAAGAGCAATTTAATAGGAAGGATCATTTTAACCAGCAAGATGAGCATTTAGCCAAGGAAATTCGATGACACTGTGGGAAGAGAACCGTGACTGTGAAGGCCTTCCCTTCTCAATAAGGTTTAGAATCTTAAGATGCCTGGTTCTTGATGGGAAGTTGCCAGGACAAAAATATACACAAACTTTACTTGTACCATTGAGCATACCATGACCTTAGTACACATCTGGGGTGGGGCCGCACCCAAATTCCATGTCCAATCTTCTCCCTCTTCTCCCTCTCACTACCCAGCAGTTGCAGGCCTCATCCTCTCCATTAAAGCATCACCTTCCTTTCTGCCTTAGAGTTTGGCAAGAATGCTCTCCCCCACCTGGAAATCTCCATGTCTGGTCTTTGCATTGCTGGTTTCTCCCTGCCATTTAAGTCTCTGGTTAAGACTCATTTTCAGAGAGGTCTTCCCTAAACACTAATCCAAAGTAGCACCCCAGTTATAGTTCATAACATAACATGCATTATTTTGAATTCTTCCCAGCACGTATAACCGGCTGGCATTTTCTTATTATTTATTGGTTCATTTTCTTTGTCGCGCTGCTGGAATTTAATCTCCGTGTGTGCAGGGACAGTCTGCCTTTTGCCTGTATATCTCTAGAACTCAGTGTCGTGCATAAAACATAGTATGAGTTCAGTGAATATTGACTAAATGACGGATCGACCCCTCATGTTAACTTCATGCACTGGGTCTTACATGGATTCCCATTGTGGAAACCATGGAAACATAGGCAGGGCACTGAGTGTTGCGGTCATGATCACACGTGGAGAAAGAGACTGAGATAGGGTCTGAACCAAGTCTGATTTTATGCATCAATAGAACCATCTGCATGTTCATTTGATTCTGTTCATGGTCCAGTTTTAGAAGAGGCATCTTCCATTCTGAATCAAGCTGACTTTTTTTCTTGTCAACCCATATAAAGTATGATGTATGTGTTAAAAACCACACAGACTGCATCCATTCAAAGTGTAAAATTCTATGAGCTTCGATATTGTTATATATTATGGAAACCACTCCCACAATTAAGATACAGAACAATGTCATCATCCCCAAAAGATTCATCATCAAAAAGGACTGTATCCCTTTTCAGTCCATCCTTCCATCTGCCCCTGACCCTTAGGCTACCATAATATCCTTTTTGACACAATAAATTAATTTTCCAATTCCAGAAAACTAAAATAAATGGAGTCAGAGATAAGGATTATTTTATGTCTGGCTTCTTTCCTTCAGCATAATGATATTGAGATTCACAAGTGTTGCTACATTTATAATTAGTTTGTTTCTTGCTATTATTGAGTACTTTGTATGTACATGTCATTTAAAAAAAATCTGTATGTATACATGCTGTCCCTTTATCGTTGGCTGACTGTAAGAACAGGGGTACTTCCCTGTCATTTTGATCTATCTCAGTCCTACTCAGGGACTGAGGATTCAGAAATGGAATTCAGTACCTGGGATTCATTCAAGCATGGGATTTTAGGGTTTTGGGTTTTTTAAATTACCCTACGTTGACAGTCAAACTCTGCCTTGTGTCTGTGGAACCTTTCTCCCGCATGGTTTCCTGTCCTCCCCAGAGGTGGAGAATTCTTGTTTCTATGCCTCTACCAGCCACAAAGCATCTTAGCCTGTGTCTTGGAAATTTAAAGAGATTTAAAGAGGTTGTCTCTCTTAGAAAGGTATGAAGGTTTAGCTCCTACTGCTTCTGCAGCAGCAATATGTTTTGCCACTGTCCTGTGGGCTAAAGGGCGTGCTTCCTCTCCCCAGCAACAAAACATTTTGGTTAGTAGGAGAAAAACATCTGGGAAGCAGATGGGGCTTTGCCTCCTTCCCTCAGAAGCCACAGATCACCATCTGAATGGCCAAGGCACCCTGGAGTCTCTTTTAGGTAAGACCTGCGCTACCTCCAATCTTTCTCCTGAGCAAGGTCCAGGAAAAGACCTTCCACGTGCATTGAACTCTCCTCGTGTCTGGGGCCCCCAGCTACTCCAGGTCTAGCCTGACTCATATATGATCCGAAACAATTCATGAAAACTTTAGCTGATTTCGTCTTACTCACCTGTGTGGCGACCATCTCCTGTCCCATACTCTGGCAAGGGTAAAACAGTGTGGGTGTCCTGTCTCTGGAAGGTCTGGTCTTTCTCTGGAATTATTTATTTGATGGCCTTGAAACCTCAGCTCTCTCATGGGCACAAGAAAAGGTGTGATTTTGTAGGTGACCTGGGTTTCTCTTGTTATTAGAACAGGAGTGATGTTCTTCACTACTTTCTAAACCCTAACCTGGAGGGAAAGCTGAACCTATTTTTTCTTAGTTCTTTGCTTTGTAATGCTTCTGCTCTTGCTTCCTTTTATTGTTGAAACATGATATACTACCTTGCTCCAATGGCAAGACCTATGCACCGACCAGAGTGTGAATCAGATCATGGAAGGACGGCCCCATTGTCATGAAATACACTTGAGTCTAATAATTTGTTGTTTCAAATATTGGGATTCTTCCATCAGGAGAAAACCATTCTAAGACATATTATTTCCATACGGTTAAATATTAATCTATGTTAGGATAAAGTTTTTTCACAGCTTCAATATGATACAGAATTGAAACTCTATGTAAATTTCCTAATATATAAAGAGCTCTAAAATTAAAAAAAAAAATATGAAAAGATGATCCATCAAATAAAAACTATAAATGAGCAATAAATAGATGGAAAATGTTCAACCTCACCAATAATAAACACTTATAAATTACATGATGTTAACTACACTGATGAAATTTAAAATATATATGTAAAAAACCATAATATCTAAACATGAAATAAGTATCAAGAGACTAGCCTGGTGCGGTGGTGGCTCACACCTGTAATCCCAGCACTTTGGGAACCCAAGGCGGGTGGGTCACTTGAAGTCAGGAGTTTGAGGCCAGCCTGGTCAACATGGTTAAACCCCGTTTCTACAAAAATTAGCCAGGCGTGATGGTACATGCCTGTAGTCCCAGCTATTCGGGAACCTGAGGCATGAGAATCGCTTGAACCCAGGAGGCAGAGGTTGCAGTGAGTGGAGATTGCGCCACTGCACTCCAGCCTGGGTGACATACTAAGACTCTGTCTCAACAACAACAACAAAAAAAGTATCAAGGGACTGATAAGTGTGTTTGCTTCTGAGAAAGATTTTGCAAACTTTTTGGGGTTTACGGTATGCATTTAACCCATCTTTTTCACACCATGATATTTACCCTATAGTATAAATCACACAATGCATGCAATGATTTAGTTCAAATATGTTCACTTCTACATTGTTTATAATAATGAAAGGTTGAGGACAATCTGTGTCTAACAATACTGAATTGCTTTTATCATAAGTTGTAAATTAGAAGCCTATGAGTTAAATGTCAGAAGCCAACAATTTTCATTTGGCCCACCCACTGAGCTAAATTCAATTTGAATTAGCTACCAGTATTTGTAAAAATTATTTCCCACATAGAATTCCAGAGTTCTAGCTTCTCTTAAAAAAAATAGAAAGATCTGGAATAGTCTATTCCAGTGTGAAATAATAAGAATAACTAAATTTAAAATTTTTTTAAAAAATCCTTTGGTAGCAGCTAAGTAATAACTGTCCCCTTTAGCCTGGCCATGCGTTTTCTGGTTTTCTAATACACCCCTACTCCTTATTACATCATGACTGTAAGAAGGTAAAATTTTATAGATTCCTGTCAGAATCCTATAAGCATTGGATTTATGACACTGGAATGAAATAACCAACACTGCATCCATATGATGGAACACTAATCATTCATTAAACCATGTAATAAATATGTTACAGGTTATATAATATGTCCATGATTCCTTTATTTGCATGTCTCTGTGCTCTTTTTTTTTTTTTTTTTTTTTTTTTTTTTTTTTTTTTTTTTTTTTTTTTTTTTTTTGAGACAGGGTCTTACTCTGTTGCCCAGGCTGGAGTGCAGTGGCATGAACACAGTTCACTATATCCTCCAGCGCCTGGGCTCCAGTAATCCTCCTGCCACAGCTTCCCAGGTAGCTGGGACTACAGATGGGAGGCACCATGCCTGGCTAATTTTTTTTTTTTTTTGCAGAGACAGGGCCTCACTATATTGCTCAGGCTGGTCTTGAACTTCTGGGTTCAAGTGACTCTGCCTCAGTCTCCCAAAGCACTGGAATTACAGGTGTGAGCCATCATGCCTGATCTGTGTTAGTTTTTTGTTTTTTGGGTTTTTTTTTTAATGTTGCTCAACAAATCACAAAGTGAGCGGCTTGAGACAGCACAAGTTTATCTCAAAGAGGGTCAGGAGTCCAGGCACACCTTCATGAAGCACTCCGCTCAGGGTCTCAGAAGGCTGTACAGTGGCAGCCAGGGCAGGAGTCTCATTTAAAAGCTGGGATTGTCTTCCAAGCTCATCTGACTATGGGCAGGATTCCTCTCTTGCAGCTGTAGAGCTCATGATTACTTGATTCTTCAGGCCAGCAAGAATGTGTCTCACTGATGCTTCAGGTTTCTGACCACAGGAAAGTCTGAAGTCCCCTTATGAAGAGCTTGCCTGATTAGGTCAGGCCAACCATGGACTTTTTATTTTTTTGAGACAGAGTCTCATTCTGTCGCCCAGGCTGGAGCGCAGTGGCACGATCTCGGCTCACTGCAAGCTCTGCCTCCCGGGTTCACGCCATTCTCCTACCTCAGCCTCCCAAGTAGCTGGGACTACAGGCACCCACCACCACACCCAGCTGATTTTTTGTATTTTTAGTAGAGATGGGGTTTCACCATGTTAGCCAGGATGGTCTCGATCTCCTGACCTCATGATCTGCCTGCCTCGGCCTCCCAAAGTGCTGGGATTACAGGTGAGCCACCGCGCCCAGCCAATTTTGTGTTTTAGTAGAGACAGGGTTTCACCATTGCCCA
>NW_016803605.1:2433417-2474030 GCF_001698545.2 Rhinopithecus bieti
GGGACTACAGGCACCCACCACCACACCCAGCTAATTTTTTGTATTTTTAGTAGAGATGGGGTTTCACCATGTTAGCCAGGATGGTCTCGATCTCCTGACCTCATGATCTGCCTGCCTCGGCCTCCCAAAGTGCTGGGATTACAGGTGAGCCACCGCGCCCAGCCAATTTTTGTGTTTTTAGTAGAGACAGGGTTTCACCATTTTGGCCAGACTGGTCTCGAACTTCTGACCTCAAGTGATCTGCCTGCCTCGGCCTCCCAAAGTGCTTGGAAAACAGGTGTTAGTCACCATGCCCAGCCGACATTCTTTTTTTTATTATTAACTCAATGTCAACTAATTAGAAAACTTAATTACATCTACAAAATTCCTTTTCTTTTATCATAGAGAGTAACATATCCATAGGTTCCACCCACACTCAAGAAGAGCAAACATACCAAGGGGTATGATCCATAGAGTCCAACCTAGAATTCTGACTACCACAGTCTAAATGCATCTTTGCAAAAACAAAAGTCTAAAAATCAAATAAAACATCAAAAAGTGCCAAAATTATGACCCTTGTTTCCTCTGAATTTGAAATAACTTATAAATTTTGTTTTCTTCTCTGCACTTACCCGTATTTTCAAATCTCCTATGTTAGGAAGTGTTACTTTTGTAATAGGACAAAATAAAGACAAAGTAAGACAATGAAGCCCTGAGTATTAGTCTGTTCTCACAATACTATAAAGAACTGCCCGAGACTGGGTGATTTATAAAGGAAGGGGGTTTAATTGACTCACAGTTCAGCATGGCTAGAGAGTCCGTAGGAAACTTACAATCATGGCAGAAGGTGAAGGGGAAGCAAGGCACTTCTTCAAATGGTGGCAAGGAGAAGTGCTGAGCCAAGCGGGAAAGAGCCCCCTTTTTTTCACACAAAGTTTCGCTCTTGTTGCCTACGCTGGAGCACAAAGGCACGATCTCAGCTCACTGCAACCTCCACCTCCTGGGTTCAAGTGATTCTCCTGCCTCAGCCTCCCAGGTAGCTGGGATTACAGGCATGCATCACTACGCCCGGCTAATTTTGTATTTTTAGTAGAGATAGGCTTTTTCTTCATTGGTCAGGCTGGACTCGAACTCCTGACCTCAGATGATCTGCCCTCCTCGGCTTCCCAAAGTGCTGGGATTACAGGCGTGAGCCACTGTGCCCAGTTGGAAGAGCCCTTTTATGAAACCATCAGATCTCATGAGAACTCACTCACTCTCACGAGAACAGCATGGGGGAAACCTCCGCCATGATTCAATTACCTCCACCTGGTCTCTGTCCACACCTGGGGATTATGGGGATTACAATTCAAGATGAGATTTGCGTGGGGACACAAAGCCTAACCAGATCATCCTGTTTACATTATTTGAGGCCCAAGAACGAGTAAAGCCTGATACCCTGGACTTACACATCAGCTGATAAATGTTCCCTTTTAAAAAACTAAACAACTTTGAGTCATCAGGTTTTTTTATTTTTATTTTTTAAGTCTCTTGCACCTGAAAAGAGCAACCAATTTGAAAATAAAATCACTAAGTAACACTACTACCTGTCCGCTTCCTTACTCTAGAGCTATGCCCAGGGCTGCTCTCCACATCCAGTACTTCCTGGGATCAGGGCTACCCACTTGTGTTTATTTTTAAAACTGACCTACATTCCATGACTAAAGTGGGAAGGAATCTATCAGGGCAAGCTGCCTTTGCGGCGTCAGGGAGGAAGGCAGCAGAGCTGCGGAAGACATGGGCACGAGGAAAGGTCAGGCCTTGGGGGCTGTGATCCCAGCAGCTCTGGAAGCTTTGTGATGTGCACAAAGGTAAATCGCAGCAGGCCGTGGCCGAGGAAACACAGTCACCACACAGTTTTAGTAGAAATGAGTTGAGAGAGAGATTTTAGGGAAGCTCTTTTATTTTAATGAAATCTGATATACCAAAATTGGACCTCACCAAAGTTTGTCCTGAATAAAGTGACAATGATAAGCTTCAAAACTCAGAAATATGCAGCCCAAAGGTATACATACCCATTTGTGCATTAAGAAATGATGTCTTAGAAGGAGAGAGAGAGACGCAGGGCACATGCATGACTGATTGATTACAGTTCTGTCTGCCCTCTGTATGCCATTCGCTATCACAGATTTCGATCAATAAAAAGCTATTTTTTTAAGAATTCTTCCACCGCTGTTAAGAGGAGAGTACATATTTGTCTTGAGTGTGCAACTAATTTCATTTCAGCCACTCAAGCACCAGAAGAAAGTAGGAGCTGGGGCTGTGCAGAAAATCTGACATGATGTAACACGATGTTCCATTTCTAATTCTGGACACCGAGACTAACTTTCGACAGGTTTGGAAAGCATAGCCTCCATGGGCACATTGCTGGCATTCATCCAGCAAAACATAAAACCATTCTTTCCTCAGATTCCCCCTTGTTTTCTCTTGTATTTTGATCATCCTCTAGGATGACAAAATGGAAGAGATTTTACATAAACCCTCTTCATAGATGACTCTGAAGATTATCTGTTACATTTTGGATGGTGGAGAATAAAAGCTATCTTAAAAAAAAAAAAAGCCTCATCTGCAAAGGAAACTTATTTCTAAATACTAGAGTGTCATATTATGAACAGAAGATTAGTTTCTATTTTAATTAGGAAACTCTAGAGGATGCTTAGGCCAGCAGCGAATAGCTCTTCCTTGCTGTGGTTTGGGGACATTGGCAGGTGGTGACTATTATTCCAAGCAGGCCCCTTCCCTAACTTTGTTTCAGAAGGCATGAGGTTCTTTATGGTTCTGTGTCCGTGGGTAAGGCTGCAGCTGCTGATTATGCTACGTCTTGCTTACTTGCAAATAGGCCTGTGTTTATTTTGTGCCTCACCAGCTGTCAACAAAGACATTTTAGGAATAATTCCCATATTTAAAGGCAGACTTTGTTCCAGTGTCCCACTGCGAGCTGTCCCAGCGTTAGACCCTTCCAGGGTTTGTGTGGAGAGCGCTGATGCTAAAACAGTGGGCAAAACCCCAGGGCAGCATTCTCTGCCAATTTGCCCATGGCCTGCCCTGTCTCCCTTCACCTGTGAATGATCTTCACCTTAGTGGGAATTCTTGCCCAGCTTTCTCGAGAGGAACCTGAAGCAGTGCTCTAATGGGCTTTTCATGGATTTGGGAGATATTTCATTTTATGGTAGTTGGGGAGGTTGAGGCTTTCATTGCTTCCTAATCGGTTTGAGAAAACATCTTCTCAACTTGGAAATTCTAACAATCTTCAGAAAGCCTGTTTTACTGTCCCTAAGGCTTTGAAATGCATTCTTATTTAGTAATCAGAAGGGAAAACAAATGACATTTTTTAAGCAAATAGTTGTGTTCCTGATCTTACTTTAGGGTTATGTTCTATTTATATGTTATAGTCCAGATTTAATTTTATTTGATTTCATAGAAGAAGTAGAGGAATTTTTAGTTTGCTTTTGCAACTGATCTTACTTCACATAAAAAAGGAAAAAAAGTAAATAAAAGAGCATTTAATTTTCCACTAGTGTTTTTTCCTAACCATTGTCTCTGCTCAGCCATCTTTTTAGTTAATAAATGAATTTGGATGAAGTAATGTTTGCATGAGAAATACTTTGACACTCACGTAAATCAAGGAAAGCATGCCTCTGTTCTTGGTTTTGGTTCACTACTTAAATTACTCTTAAATTATGTTTACAGGCTCCATCTCAATTTTCTCAAGCTACAATGTGAGGAGAGGAAAAAAATCTACATGCTTGGGATTTTCTTGAAGGAAATCACAAGATCCCTGATGCCTCGGTAAACACGCAGACCTGGTAGTCTGCTTAAGCATAAGATTTTAATTCTGAACACCTAATTTTCTCCAGGCCTTTCACACCCCACATGGACCAGACATTAACATATACTCATTTATTTAAAACAATATCTACTCACTGCTGTCTCTGGGTCAACCCTTGTGCTAAGCTCCGGGATTACAGGGATAAATTAGCCAGATTCTTCTCTAGAGGAACTAAGGGTTAGAGTGAAAAAATACAAATAAGTAATAGTGGCCCTCAACCTTCTTTGGGATGGAGCACAAGGCAGCTGCCGAAGCTCTTTAGAGTCAATAGGGGTATAGCTGAGACTTTATAGTGCACAGAATGTTAAACAGGGATCACAAATGGGGATACATGAGTGAAGGGGATTCCAGAAAAGAAAACTAATAATGGTTTAGAGAACCTGGATGTCAGACTAATCTGGATTCAGATCCTACCAACAACACACAGTAGCTGTGTAACCAAGGAAAGGTCTTTACCATTCAACAGTTGCCAGACACAAGGTTAATGTACAAAATTCAGTCACTTCCCTATATTACCAGCAAAGGACAAGTGAAACTGGAAATTAAAAACACAATACCATTTACATTAGCAACCCCAAAACTGACATACTTAGCTATAAATCTAACAATATATGTACAAGATTTATATAAGAAAAACTACAAAATTCTGATTTAAAAAAAAATCATATAACTATATAAATGGAGAGATATTCCATGTTCATGAATAGAAAGATTCAATACTGTCAAGACGTTGGTTATTTTCAATTAGACCTATAGATTCAACACAATTCAAGTCAAAATCCCAACAAATTATTTTGTGGATATTGACAAACTTACACTGAGATTTATAGGGAGAGACAAAAGACCTAGAATAGTCAACGTAATAAAAGATAAATAAAAAAAGAAGAGCAAAGTCAGAGGACCGACACTATCGAACTTCAAGATTTACCATAAAGCTACAGCAATCAAAACAGTATAGCACTGTTAAAAGAAAAGAAAAGAGATGAATGGAATAGGTGAAAGAGCGTGAATATAGATCCATGTAAATACAGTCAATGAATCTTTGAAAAGGAGCAAAGATGGGCTGGGCACGGTGGCTCAAGCCTATAATCCCAGCACTTTGGGAGGTGGGCAGATCATGAAGTCAGGAGATTGAGACCCTCCTGGCTAACACGGTGAAACCCCATCTCTACTAAAAATACAAAAAAATCAGCCGGGTGTGGCGGCAGGCGCCTGTAGTACCAGCTACTCAGGAGACTGAAGCAGGAGAATGGCATGAACGCAGGAGGTGGAGCTTGCAGTGAGCCGAGATCATGCCATGCACCACTGCACTCCAGCCTGGGTGACAGAGTAAGACTCTGTCTCAAAAAAAAAAAAAAAAAAAAAAAAAAAAAGCAAAGGCAACACAATGGGGAAAAGATGAAAGAAAATCTTTTCAATAAATGGTGCTGGAATAACAGGATATGCATATTTTTAAAGGTCGACAAACAGCCCTTATACCCTTTATAAAAATTAACTCAAAATAGATTATAAACCTAAATGTAAAATGAAAAACCATAAAACTACTAGGAGAGAACAGCAAAAAATTCTAGACTACCTTGGGTATGGTGACGACTTTTTAGATACAACACCATAGGCATGATTCATGAAAGAAACAATTGATAAACTAGACTTCATTAAAATTTAAATCTTCTGCCCTACAAAAGGCACTGTCGGTAGAATGAAAATAAAAGGAGAAATATTTGAAAATTATTTCAAATCTTTGGGAGAAAATCTCTGGGAGAAAATATTTGAAAAAATATGTATACCTAATAAAACACTGTTACTCGAAACAGACACCTCAAAATTCAACAATAAGAAAAGGAACAATTCAATTAAAAACTGGGCAAAAGACCTGAAAAGATGCCTCATCAAAGAACATATACAGATGGCAAATAAGCATATGAAAAGATGCTCCACATCATATGGCATTAGGAAATTTCAAATTAAAACATCAATGAGATATCACCATACACCAATTAGAATGGTCCAAATCCAGAACACTGACACCACCAAATGCTGATGAGCATGTGGAGCAACAGGAACACCAGCATGTCATTTCTTGCTGGTGACACATAATGGTGCAGCCACCCTGGAGGACAGTTTGACAGTTTCTTACAAAACCAAACAGAGTCTTATCACAAAATTCAGCAATCATGCTCCTTGGTTGCTACCCAAATGAGTTCAAAACTTAAGTCCACCCAAAATCCTGTACACAGATATTTATAGAAACACAATTTCCAAAATGTGAAAGGTAAATGGATAAATAAACAATGCTATATCTAGACAATGAAATTTTATTCAGTGATAAAAAGAAATGAACTATCAAGCCATGGAAGGACACGGAGGAAACTTAAATGTATATTAGTAAGCGAAAGAAGCCAACCTGAAAATGCCACATTGTGTTTGACTTCAACTCTATGACATCCTGGAGAAGACAAAACTATGGAAATAGTAAAATGGTCAGTGATTTCTAGGAGTTGAGGGGTGGGAGGGATGACCAGGTAAAGCACAAAGGATTTTTAGAGCACTGAAACTGTAGTATTATACACTCTACATTTACTATATGTATAGTATCACACCGTATTATATTCTATAAGACACTATAATGGTAGATACATGTCATTATACATTTGTCAAAAGCCATAGAAGGTACAACATGAAGAGTTAATCTTTTTTTTTTTTTTTCCTGAGACAGAGTCTCGCTCTGTCGCCTAGGCTGGAAGGCAGTGGCATGATCTCAGCTCACTGCAACCTCCACCTCCTGGGTTCAAGCAATTCTCCTGCCTCAGCCTCCCAAGTAGCAGGGTCTACAGGCATGTACCACCACATCCAGCTCATTTTTACATTTTTAGTAGAGATGAGGTTTCACCATATTGGTTGACCAGGATGGTCTCGATCACTTGACCTCGTGATCCACCTGCCTCGGCCTCCCAAAGTGCTGGGATTACAGGTGTGAGCCACCATGCCCGGGCCAAAGAGTTAATCTTAATGTAAACTATGGACTTTGGGTGACAATAACATGTAAATGTTGGTTCATTGGTTGTAACAAACCTACCACGCTGGCGGGGAAGGCTGTGCATGTGTGGGAGCAGGGAGCATATGGGATATCTCTGTATTTTCTGTTCAATTTTGCTGTAAACTTAAAATGGTCCTGAAAATTAAAATCTATTTGAAAGGGGGGAGGAAAAGACATTTGAAAAATTCAACACATATTTAACATGCTCAACTTGTGGTGTAAAATTTTCTACATCTTGACTGTATTAATTTTAATATACTGGTTCCAATTTTGTACTACAGTTTACTCTGTCCCAGATCTCCACTCAAAGATAACTTACCTGATCATGTTTTTTAAAATGATAGCCTTCTCCACAGTATCCTTATTCTTCTTTTTTTATAGCACTTACTACGGTAAAACATTTCATTCTACATGCACTTGATTCTGTGTTTATTGTCTTCTTCCACTTCATAATATAGGCTCCACCAGAGAACAGAACCAGTCTTTGCAGCTGGTAGCTGCTCAATACCTATGTAGTGAGTAAGCACATGACTGCACAGATTTAGTTACAATGACAATAATGATGATAATGGTAATGATGATAATGGTGACAGGAAGCTGAGGAAGGATGATTGCTTGAGTCCAGGAGTTCAAGGTTGTAGTGAGCTGTGATCAAGCCACTGTACTCCAGTCTGTGTGACAGAGTAAACCTTATCTCTAAAACAACAACAAAAAATGATGACGGTGATAAGGATGATAATGGTGCTAGGCTGGGCATGATGGTTCACACCTGTAATCCCAGAACTTTGGGAGGCCTAAGTGGGAAAACCACTGGAGTTCAGTAGTTTAAGACCAGCTTGAGCAGCATAATGAGACCTCATCTCTACCAAAAAAATAAAAAATAAAAGTAAGACAATGGTACTGCTGATAATAGTGATGGCAATAATGGTTGTGGTAACGATAGTGATGATGTGGATTATGACGGTAATGGTGATGGTGGTGGTGATGATAATGGTGATGATTGTAAGATAACAGTGATGATGGTGATGGTGATGATGGTGATAGTGATGGTGAGATGATGGTGATGATGATTTACAGTAAATTTAACTGGGGTAGGTCACATTGCTGTTTATTCTCAAAGTTCAGTCATTGTGTATTAGTCTGTTCTCACATTGCTATGAATACCCAAGACTGGGTAATTTATAAAGAAAAGAGGTTTGATTAACACATAGTTCTACATGGCTGGGGAGGCCTCAGGAAACTTACAATCATGGTGGAAGGGACCTCTTCACAGGGCAGCAGGAGAGAGAATGAATGCCAGCTGGGGAAATGCCAGACACTTATAAAACCATCAGATCTCATGAGAACTCACTATAACGAAGACAGCATGGGGGAAACCACTCCCATGATTCAATTACCTCCCATCAGGTCCCTCCCACAACATATGGGGATTATGGGATTACAATTCAAGATGAGATTTGGGTGGGGACACAAAGCCAAACCATATCATAGGGCTGCTGCTTTGCCTTCTATACTACTAATCTTCAAGGAACCGAGAATCTCAGCTTTTGGGGGGTGTTGTGGCTTAGACTTATCCTGAGCTGTTGAAATTGAATTTTGCATTGGAACTAGCAAAGTGTAAGGGTGCAGGCCTGATCATCCACGGACACTAGTGGATGCATGAGGAAGACCTCACCCAGCAATGAGAAAAATAATCACCTATGCTTCTCAGTCAGGGCAACATGGTGCTGCATTACTGAGGTACTGAGCTAACTGTTGTTGCAAACACTTTGAAACATATATAGTAGCTAGAATATAACGGAAATATATTTCTCATTTCGTGCACAATCAGAATGGGTGTTTTTGTCAAGTGAGTTCTCTCTTCCACGTACTGAATCAGGGAGCTAATGCAGTCTCCTTCCAGCTTAAAGCCCCACATCTTCAACAAGTAGCTTCAAGTGTGTTGTGCTCAGCTGAGACAAACAGTGCAAGGAGTGGCAGCACAGGATTGCACGTGAGAGTTTTTAAAAGCTACAACTGGATGTCACACACTTTAATTCTGCTCTCATTGCATTGGCTAATATTCAGATGCCCAGCCACAACTAACTTGTTAGGGAGGCTGGGAAATGTCACCCAGCTATGTGTTCAGGAAGGAGGGGATGCAGTTTTGGGGAACCACTCACCAAATAGTCTCAGCCACAGATGTGTGCCCCCTTGAATGGCAAGGGGTTGCCTCCGGTCTTTACAGAGCATCTCAGCTTTTGCTCAGGATGGACTCGGCTTCTCTCCATAATCTTTCCATTTAACCCCCATGAAACTCTAAGGCAAAACCCCATGTATAATCCTCATTTTAAGTATTGAACTGAGACTTAGAGACATGAAGGAATATGCCCAAGGTTGCCAACATAGAAACTGGTGATAGGAGGACAAAAATCTCACTCCAAAGCCTAGACTATTTAAGATTATGTTATATGACTATCAAACCAGTAATGATTCTTCTTTACTCCATGAGTTTATGAGTAAATTATCTGCGTCATCCTAAATGTGGGAGCATCTATTATTCCTTGGTACATTTTTCCTATGTGCTGTGCCTTTCCAAGTCCCAACTCAATATAGATCATGTCTTCTGGATTTTGGATCTGGCTTCAGTCTCCTTCATAACCTACTAATTATCTACAGAGATTGGCAGTAGTCAGTATTTTATTAAGAATGTTTGGGAAAATCTCAGTTCATAAATATTGTAAGCTGAAAAGTACATTTAGAAAGCCATATCTAATCTGAACTGAATTTTTCATGCATACAACCCTCCTTTTCAAAACTCACTCAGCCATCCCGAAAATTTTCCCTCCTATAAGGGACATACTGTTGGCTTCTCAGACCACCTTGCCTTCTCTGTTCAGGAAAGTCTTTTCCCTTTCAGCCTGTTTCTTATGCCTTTCATAAATTTTTTTATAATTTTCTGTTTTCAGAAGATGAGAAACAGACTAGTATTTGGATTTTCTATAAGAGGATATCAATAAAAGAATAAAAGAATAGCTTATGAGGGTGAAAAGTAGGAAGGAAGGTATGAAAGGGAATAAATTGCCCTCAACTAGGAAGACATAATGTATTTCTAGTCTTGGTCTAGACAAATCTAATAATTTGACCTTAAATAAATCTCCTCTTTCTAAGGATGCTTCCAAACCACATGAGTATAAATTCCATGTTCCTCAGGGGTGCATCGCTGGTTGTGGTATGTCCACCTGTTCAAGCCTTGTCATTGACCTCTTCATCTCTCACCTCCTCCTTCTGGACAGTTTGTCCTCAGGCAACTGAACAGCAGCGATGAGGCAAAGCTATTGAGGTAGCTGTTGCCATGGTTTCTAGCAAACCAGATTCACTTGTGTGCTTGGCGAGAGAATGAGCTCCACTGCAGGTGCCCAGTCGAGAATGCACAGCAAAGGAATTGAGTTGCATTATCTCTGACTTCCCAGTGAACTGAAGAATGCTAGGAACCTAGCAGCCATCATTCAATATGTGAGCTAAATTGAAAGATATAAACCGATTGTTTCTAAAATATCCTTTGGTTCTAATATTTTGTTTAATTTACTGCATAAAAGATCAACGTCTTCGTGTATTAGGCTGTACTTAGTATATTGGTCTGTCCTTGCATTGCTATAAGGAAATTCCTGAGACTGGGTGATTTATAAAGAAAAGAAATTGATTTGGCTCCTGGCTCTGCAGGCTGCACAGAAGCATGGTGCCAGGATCAGCTTCTGAGGAGGCCTCAGGAAGGCCTTTGCCTTCATGGTGGAAGGCAAAGGGGGAGCAGGGAGCTCTTATGGTGAGAGTGGGAGCAAGAGAGTGAAGGGAGAGGTGCCCCACACTTTCAAACAAACAGACCTCACATGAACTCAAAATGAGAACGCATCACCAAGAGGATGGCACTAAGCCATTCACAAGAGATCCATCTCCATGGTCCAAACACCTCCCACCAGGCCCCACCTCCAACACTGAGGATTACATTTCAACAGGAAATTTGGAGGGGAGAAACATCCAAACCATATCACTTAGTATGCTTCATTTAAAATAGAATATCAGCCTACCGGTTCCAGTTCAACTCATAGTGCAGTCACCATTGGAAAACTTATTGCATGATTAATTAAATCTTCTTATTCTATGTGAACGTAATTTATCACCACTAACCCAAGGAGCCCAATTTTCTCTTGGAGCTGTGTGTAATGCCACTCAGGAGGTGTAAAGACTTTTTAGGGTCTGGGAACATACAGACCTCCTAAGTCCACGGCATCCTCTGGCTCAAGCACAGATATCCTATTCTAGGATGCCGCTAACTGAAAATTGTCATGCCTGCATTGGCTCTGAGAAGTTTTAGGGAAAAGGGAAGTCTGTATTTATCAGGATACCTTACAACAGAAACAAACCACCAAATCTCAGAAGTTTAATACATTTTATTGAAATTTAGGTAAGCATGATGTGGGTTGGTCATCTCTTGTGTGTCTTACAGCTGCATCATCGGGAGCATGTGGCCTCAAAGAACATTGAAGCGGGATGAGAAACTTAAGGAGAGAGCCCATCAGCTCTTAACTACTGCAGCCCAGAAGTGTTCCATATCACTTGCATTTACAGCTCATTAGCCAGAATTGGTCACATAACCTCAACATTACTGCAAGGAAAGCTGGGAAATTCAAGGGAAGACCATGAGACATTTGATCTGTACAAATTCCTCTGCTACACACTCCCAGATGTTTTGGGTCTCATCAAAATGCATTCTTTAAAAAAAAAAAAAACTTTTTATTTCCATAGATTTTTGGGGAACAGGTGGTATTTGGTTACATGAGTCAGTTATTTAGTGGTGATTTGTGAGATTTTGGTGCACCCATCACCAGGGCAGTATACAAGGAATCCAATTTGTAGTCTTGTATCCCTCTCACCTCTGCCACCCTTTCCCCAAGTTCTCAAAGTACATTGTATTATTCTTGTGCCTTTGCACCCTCATAACTTAGCTCCCACTTCTCAGTTGCAACAGTCATGTCTGAAGAGGGTGTTTCTTAATTCTTTCCATTAGCAACTGTACTTCTTCTCAGTCTCCCAGTTTGTTCTGTTTGGGCTTCACATTATCCTGTTGTATTAGTTATTCTGAGCAGAGTAAAGCAAGAAAGCACACATGAAAGAATAGTTTCAGAGAATGCAATGGATCAACCATATTCTTCCTTCTAATAGCTTTTTTTAATGCCTATTGCCTGGAGCTGTTCTTCTAATAAGACTTTAATAACTGCTGCAACTGAAAGTTCAGAGTTGGTGCCTCCAACTGCTTCCTGAATTTCCTAGAAGAAAGCTAATTAATCTGTGGGCCTTCCTAACCTCACCTTGTCTTTTGTTTTATTCCAATAATTAGCATCTCATTAGTGCATTTAGGCTTTCCTCACCTGGCTTTTGGTTCTTGTGCCATTCTGTGTCAGATATAAGATACACTCTGCCCCCAAAGAGCTCAATAGTTGAGTTCACGAAGTGATGAAGACTTTTCTAGATCTCAATTATCCCTCACAGAGGAGCCTAACTGCTGATTCAAGATCCTTAGTAGCTCCAAGGAGTCTTGTTTCTCCCCTGATACTGAGCAGCGACGTGAGGTTTTCTTACTCCAGTGGGTATTGGGAAGGACCAGTGTTGGAATGAAGAGTTTTACAGTTTCCCACACTTCAGTGGTGGGTGTGGTTTAAATGGCAGATACCCAGGAAGAGTAGGACAAATTGTGCTATCCCATTCCTAACTTGTCTATTCCAGACACTTCAAGTTGTCTTCAGATTATGTTTTCTTTTATATTTTTTTCTAGAAAAAAAGACTTCTGTTGTTTTTACATAACTACAGAAACTTAGAAGAAAAAACATTCTCCCTTTCCTTGCACTTAAAAAAATGCTTATTGAGGAGACAGTATCTTAAGCTGTTTGCAAGGATGGAATTTTTTGCTCTTGGGCTCTCTTTTTTTTTTTTTTCTTTGAGATGGAGTCAACTCTGCTACCCAGGCTGGAGTGCAACGGCGCAATCTTGGCTCACTGCAACCTCCACCTCCTAGGTTCAAGTGATTCTCCTGAGTCAGCCTCCCAAGTAGCTGGGATTACAGGCAAGTACCACCACACCCAGCTAATTTTTGTATTTTTAGTAGAAATGGGGTTTCACCACGTTGGTCAGGCTAGTCGTGAACTCTGGACCTCAGGTGATCCACCCGCCTCAGCCCCCCGAAAGTGCTGGGATTATAGGCATGAGCCACTGCACCCGGCTTGGGCTCTCTTTTTTTTTTTTTTAATTTAACTTTCATTTTAAGTTCAGAGGTACATGTGCAGGTTTCTTACAAAGGCACACTTGTGTTTAGGGGTTTGTTGTATGGATTATTTCATCACTGTTAAGCCTAGTGCCCATCAGTTATTTTTTCTAATCCTCTCACTCCTCCCACCCTCCACCCTCCAATAGGCCCCACTCTCTGCTGTTTCCCTCTATGTGGGTCTATGTGTTCTCATCATTTAGCTCCCACTTATAAGTGAGAACATGCAGGATTTGGTTTTCTGTTGTGATAGTTTGCTAAGGATTGTGTTTTCAATTTCTTAGAATTCGGTTACTTTATTTTATAATAACTTATAATTTCACACACACACGCTGAGTGTAAGAAGCAGGTCTGCTTTATTAAGTGTGTTGATTCTGCACCTGTAAAGAAAATAGTATTAAGCACACACAAGGCAGGGCTAGTTTGAGCAATAAAGATACAGTTTCCCACTTTTAAATGCAGACTGTTTATTTCTTACATAGAGAAAGAAAGAGCAGCCAAAGTTGCTTGCTCCCCATGGTTCTTCTCAGACACATCAAAAAGAACACCAAAGATGCAGTGTGAATTGTGGGATCCACCACTGCCGAAGAGCCAGGTCTAGCTGGGAGCCAGGCAGGTTTGTAGTCTTATCACATCTATTCTGAGTGTGACAGGGAGAAAAGCCTCATGCCTTATCAGAAACCAGGAGATGATGAGTAATTATTTTGGCAGCCTCCACTGGAGACAGAGACGTTAGTGGGAGATTTTTTTGTTTGTTTTTAAACAGGAGGATCAGAAGGCTTTCTGCTGAGACTCAGCTTTGCTGGGGTTCAAGCCTTGCCTGCAGAGACCATGTGGACATGAACAGGGCACCATTGCAGAGCTGTTCCCCTACAACTGGCTCCCAGAGAGTGCTCGATAAATATTTTTTGAATAAATGTGAACACGTATGCATGAAGACCCTGGTGAGAAGACAGGGAAAAGTTTTGTTGTTTTTAACCTTGTAACTTTTATTCTGAATGTTCATTGTGGAGTAATGATGGAAAAGGCAGTGTCCTCCCAGTGATGCTCAGTGGGGCTTGGAGACATGTCTCTATATCTTTCAGACACAACCTAACATGAAACATGTCTGTTGGGCTGTATGGGTGTTCCTTTCTTCAAAGGAACATTACAGGCATGCTATTCACAACTTAACCAATTCTTGACAGTCACTCACACTGCCAAGAGACAGTAAGTGAAGGAGTAATTTAAAGAGGGTTCCTTCTGAAATCAGTCAAGCGAGGTTCATGCCCCTATTCTTCTCCATCCTACTTAGCTGTGTAACAATGGGCAATTAAAGTTCCCTGTGCCCTACGCTAATCATTTTACAATAGGGATAATCATTTTACAAAGGGATAATAATACCTATGCTTCATAGGGCTGTTTATGATTAGATGAGATAATACATGCAAATAACTCAGAACAAGACCTGCATACATTATGGGCTCAAATACAACATTATTATTATTATTGCTGTTACTGTGAAGTTTTTGAACCCAACTCTTTCTAACCCTTTTGTAGAGGGTGTGTTGAACAGAGATCTATCAAAGCTGCTTCTAAGGTTCTACCCAACCTGGTGATCTGTAAAGTTTTATTTTATTTTTTTTAAACTTTTATTCTAAATTCAGGGGTACATATGTAGGTTTGTTACACAGGTAAACTTGTATCACGGTTGTTTGTTGTACAGATGATTTCATCGCCCAGGTGTTAAGCCTAGTACCCATTAGTTATTTTTCCTGATCCTCTCCCTCCTCCCACCCTCCACCTTCTGAAAGGTCCCATTGTATGCCGTTCCCGTCTATGTGTCCATGTGTTCTCATCATTCAGCTCTCACTTACAGGAGAACAGGCAGTATTTGGTTTTCTGTTCCTGAAATAGTTTGCTAAGGATAATCCTAAGTATAATAATTCTAGGATTAGTGATACATATGCCAAAAAGCAACTATTAAAATATACAAAAGAGAAGAATAGCAAGTTGCATTTTAACATCATTGAGATAATTTTAAAATCTCATGTTTTCTAAAATATTTAATAGCATGGGGAGATGCTTAAAATATGCCAAGTTTGAAAAGCAGAATGAGTCTAATTATTAAAAACTCAGAAAAATAAAATCCATTTCTTAAAGTTCATGAACATTATTTATGAATATATGTATTTATTTCTTTCTTTTATGCCTAAACTAAGCCCTAACAGTAAATAAATCAAAATATGAATCATGGTTATTTCTATTGGGAGTAGAAATAACCATGTTCTTTTGTTTTCTTTAGTTTCCTTTTTATTCCTATAATAAGCAATAGGCTTTTATAATTATAATGCCTTCAAGGCCAGGCCTGGTGGCTCACGCCTGTAATCCAGCACTTTCGGAGGCCGAGGCAGGTGGATCAGGAAGTCAAGAGTTCGAGACCAGCCTGGTCAACATGGTGAAACCCCGTCTCTACTGAAAATACAAAAATTAGCCGGGCATGGTGGCACACGCCTGTAATCCCAGCTACTCAGGAGGCTGAGGCAGGAGAATCGCTTGAACCTGGGAGGTGAAGGTGGCAGTAAGCTGGGATTGCGCCACTGCACTCCAGCCTGGGTGACAGAGCGAGACTCCATCTCAAAAAAATAAAAAATAAAATAAAAATAAAATAATTATGTTGCCTTCAATAGCAAATAAAATTTCTTGACCTAGTGATATTTGACTGTGCAGAAATGTAACTGGCACTTTCCATTGGCTGTCTGCATGTCAGCCGCAGGACAGACCTGTGCTAGGACACTTTTCATGCAACACAAGTGGCATTGCAGGATATTCAAGATCTGGATGCAATAGGACATATTCTTATTCCTGAGGTGCCACAAACAAAATTAACACATTCCCAATATATTTTTCTTCCCACTTAATTTTAGAGCGGAACAGCAGGCCTAATTTATCAGAATCTTTTTTATTACTGATTAGCAAGGCATCGGATGATGATGAAAGGGGATAATATCACATTTGCTCTCACTTCATGAGCAATGACTCTGTTTAGCTGATGGAGCATTTCCTTTCTTTCCTCATCAAATGCAGCTCAAAGGTTTGTCTCTGTAATGCACAGATGCCAGATGCTCTCCCTCATTAGTATTTCATGCTCCACAGTGACAGTCCCCAAACTTTGTCCATCATTTGCCAATGTGAGGGCCTGGATTCCTTTCTCCATCCCAAGTTCCACAGCAGCCTCTTTTGCTGACCTTACAGGGGCTGGCTTTGTGGACTATTATTTGTGGGAGGCTATTTTCAGTACCTTCTATTGAATATAGGGTTGGTGTGATCATATGTGATCACGAACTGCAGTTACATGGGTGGCAGTGTCCAGGGACCCTGAGAATCAACCCTAGAAATGCCCCTCTTGCTCCAGTTTCTCACTGCAGCTCCTCCATTGTGAGTGATCAGTCGTCATTGGTAACATTCTCATCTTCCAGGACAGAGGAAGAGTCAGATATGGATAGTCTTCTCTGGGGAAAAATTGACCATCCTTAGTGGATAGACCATTTAAACAAGTATGACAGTCACCAGGACGTTTCACACATATTTTATCTTCCCTTCTGAGCGTAAGCCCACTGTCATGGACTGAATCTTTGTGTTCACCAAAATTCATATACTGATGACTTAACCCCACTGTGATGGTATTTGGAGATAGGGCCTTTATGGAGGTACTTACATTCATAAATGTTCATGAGGGTGTAACTCTTTTAATGGCATTAGTGCTCTTATAAGAAGAGGGACCAGAGAGCTCGCTCCTTCTCTCACTGTCTCTCCACCATGTGAGGACACAGTGAGAAGGCATACATCTGCATGCCAGGAAGCAGCCCCACACCTGGAACTGAATCAGCGGAACCTTGATCTTGGACTTCTCAGCCCCCAGAACTGTGAGACATAAATGTCTGTTGTTTGAGCCATCACTATATGGCATTTTGTTTTAGCAGCCTAAGCTAAGACACCCACCAGCCTGAAGGTAAGTGTGGTCATATGATTTGCTATAGCCTGTGAAATGTGAGCACAAGCAGCATCTCACCTGTGGGAGGGAACATTTAGAGACAGACAGTACTCCACCACGTTCTCTCCTACCTTGCAACAATGACTGGCTGTATTAGTCCATCTTCACACTGCTGATAAAGACATGCCCAAGACTGGGTGATTTATAAAGGAAAGAGGTTTAATTGACTCTCAGTTCCACATGGCTGGGGAGGCCTCACAATCATGGCGAAAGATGAAGGAAGAGCAAAGGGACTTCTTACATGGTGGCCGGCAAAGAGAGAGCATGAGAACCAAGTGAAAAGGGTTTCCCCTCATAAAACCATCAGATCTTCTGAGACTTATTCACCACCACAACACAGTATGGGGGAAACTGCTGCCATAGTTTAATTCTCTCCCGCCGGGTCCCTCCCACAACACGTGGGAATTATGGGAGCTACAATTCAAGATGAGATTTGGGTGGGGACACAGCCAAACCATATCACCAGCCACGTTCCCAATGATGGTTCATCCCTCAGCCCAGGACCCAGAGTGAAAGAAAGACAAACAAAAGCCCCATGCTAATTTTCATACATTTTCTAGTTTACATGTATTCCTTTGGATGTATCAAATATTACATAATGAGCATGAAAACTGTAAATAAATTATTACATTGCATTGAGGTAGTTGCAACAGAATGCACACAGTGACTTCAGAAACTTAATCCACCCTGCTTCTATGTGTCTAGCACAGTGATTCACTTGTAGCCTTTGGAGTCCCTCTGGCCAACAGTCCCATTTGCTTCATTTAATGTTTACAATAGTCTTCTGTGGCAGGAATTCATATTACCTTCATTTTGCAGACTAGGAAATGAAAATTCAGGGAAATGAAGTCACTGCCCAACGCCACAAGGCTTGTAAGTGGCAGAGCCTGGAATCCCATTCAGATCTTGCTACTGCAGAAGTCAGTGACCTAACCTCTTTACTCTCTCCTCCCTCCACCCAGGGAGCTGAAGTCACTCAAAACACCTTCTGGACATTCAAGTCAGTGACCATCTTTCTTAGTTCATTAAAGCTAATATAACAAAGTAACATAAAATGAATAACCTATACACAGCAGAAATTTATTTCTCACAGCTATGGAGACTGGAAAGTCCAGGATCTAAGATGCTTTGTCGGGTTTGAGGGCCTGCTTCCTGGTAACAGATGGTGTCTTCTTGCTGTGTCCTCACATGGTGGAAGGGGCAAAGCAGCTCTCTGGGCCCCCTTTTTTTCTTTTATTTATTTATTTATTTTGAGACAGAGTTTCACTCTTTCTGCCCAGGCTGGAGTGCAATGGCGCAATTTCGGCTCACTGCAACCTCTGCCTCCCCAGCTCAAGAGATTCTCCTGCCTCAGTCTCCTGAGTAGCTGGGATTACAGGCATGTGCCACCACATCCAGCTAATTTTTGTATTTTTAGTAGAGACAGGGTTTCTCCATGTTGGCCAGGATGGTCTCGAACTCCCGACCTCAGGCGATCTGCCCGTCTCGGCCTCCCAAAGTGTTGGGATCACAGGCGTGAGCCACCATGCCCAGCCTGGGCCCTCTTTTATAAGGGCACTCATCCCATCCATGCAGGCTCTGTTCTCAAGACCTAATCACCTCCCAGAGGCCCCACCCCCTGCCACCATCACACTGGGGGGCAGGATTTCAACACATGAATGTTGAAAGGACACAAGCATTCAGACTATAGCATCACCCCAGGCCTCAATTTTATCACCTATGAAAGACTAAAGTGTACACAGTCATAAGGCCTGAGTGGTTAAGCTCCTCTTGGTAATCATGCTGAGTTCCTTCTTCACAAACAGACCCTGGTCACAGGAATTCCTGGAACTATTAATATTAGTGGAATTACTGCCAGAGATCGAGGCACTGAAAGTGCCAAGAGAGCTGACCACAGCATACCTGTGTTGTTCCTGGCACACACTATGGTGTGCCCCATCCAGGGCTCCATGACCTCCCCCTGAGCCAGGAAGCTTGCATCAACTCTTCGGGGGCTCATGGGGCAGCTTGGTAGCAAGGATAAAATACAAGATCTGGAGACAAGCCCTGGACCTCTCATGTGCAACCTGTGCAACTCAGACAAATCACTTCATCTCTTGTGTCCTCATCTGCAAAATGGGGTACCAGTCATACTTACTTCAAATGTTTTTTGAGAGCAGGAACTAAAAGCAAGCATTTAGCAGCGCCTGGCACTAGGCACGCTTTTAGTAATTGATAGTTGGCTTCTCCAAGTATTCAGAAAGTCCACCGTGTGCCTTAGATTCCTCTGGGAAAAGGAACAATTCCATCAACATGAGGCAGCCACTGTGTAAGTTTTAAGCCAGCCTTGAAGCAGAGTCACAAAGAGACAGAGATCCACTCAGCAAAGCCTTAAAAAATCAGTGCAGTTTGTATAGTGTGTGTGTGTGTTTGTGTGTGCATGTGCGTGTGTAAAAGTTTATATGACAGGAAACAATGTACAATATTTATTCAATATCGCTCCTTCTGTCCCATCTTTCCCACTTGGGACAGCTACTAAACACTCTCTCGGCCTCCATCCCTCCCCTCTGGCCTGCTGCCTTGCTGCCTCTGTGCACTTCTTGCTCCACTTCATCCTGCCCCACCCCCAACACCCCAAGAACCTCTCCCTGCCACCCCAACCTGGATGTTCAGCACATCTCTAAATCATTTATCCGTGACCCTCATTTTTTCTCTGAGACTAACCCACCGGGATACTGACAGAGTGAGTGTCAAGATGAACCCAGGGGTCCAGAATGCATCAGACTCACAGTAAAATTAGACGGCCACTCCAGGACAGGATGAATTCTGGACAAAGGACTAAACACTAGGGATCGAATGATGGCTTTGTTTGTTGTTTTTTCTTTTTATTGTTGTTTTGCACATTTTCATGTAGCAGGTAGGAATCACTGATCACACATTCACGAATGGTCAAGATGAAGAACTATATTTATTTTTTCCTTGCTAAAATTCAAAATCCCTATCCTGGTTGGGCTGATGAGATTTTCTGAACTGACAAAATCTGTCATTCTTTACAAGAGCAGCAAGCAGTTATGAATTCCCCACATTGACCCCCACCATCAAGTTAAAACTAGAACATGACTAGGTAGATGACTGCTATGTATTACTCACAGACTGCATCTTCATCTCCCTCTCTGCAGCAACCATTTTCATTCGTTATGTTTTAACTTCCTTTACTTCCTATTACTTATCTCCTATGGGATGCATATGTATATGTGCACACATGTATATATAGTTTGTCTGATATATAAATGAATCATTTTGCTGTTTAGTTATTTTGCTTTCCTTGTTTTATTTTGCTTTACCTATGTTGATAAGTGTAGCTCTAGTTCATGCCTATTTACTACGGGATTCTTAGATACACGTCTTAGTTCATTCTTTCATTGACTCTTATTTATCCTTACTTATTCTTCTGCCTTAGTCACTAACACCTTTCCAGCATTAGGCTGCTGTAAACTTCCCTGTGCATGCTTCCCGTTCTACATGTGCAAGTATTACTCTAGGTTATATACCTACAAATGAAAATACTGAGCCATCATATATGCACATTTTCAACTATGCATGGCAATTCCAAGCTGATTTCTTTCTTTTTTTTTTTTTTTTTTTTTTTTGGAGACAGAGTCTCGCTCGTGTCGCCCAGGCTGAAGTGCAGTGGCCAGATCTCAGCTCACTGCAAGCTCCGCCTCCCGGTTTACTCCATTCTCCTGCCTCAGAGCCTCGCTGAGTAGCTGGGACTACAGAGCGCCCGCCCACCTCACCGGCTAGTTTTTTGTATTTTTTTAGTAGAGGACGGAGTTTCACCGTGTTAGCCAGGATGGTCTTGATCTTCCTGATCTGCCCGTCTCGGCCTCCCAAAGTGCTGAGATTACAGGCTTGAGCCACCGCGCCCAGCTACCAAAGCTGATTTCTTAAGAAGTTGTACCAATTTATGTCTCTATCTGTAGTAGATAGGACCTCATATTGTTGCTTCACACGTTGGGAATTGTATTAGTCCGTTCTCACACTGCTAATAAAGACATACCCAGTCTCTGGGTAATTTATAATGATTTATAAAAGAAATAGGTTTAATTGACTCACAGCTCTGCATGGCTGGGGAGGCCTCAGGAAACTTACAATCATGGCAGAAGGGGAAGCAAACACATCCTTCTTCACATGGTGGCAGCAAGGAGAAGTGTCAAACAAAAAGAGGGAAAAGCCCCTCATAAAACCGTCAGATCTCATGAGAACTCACTATCACAAGAACAGTTATGAGGGTAATTGCCCCCATGATTAAATTACCTCCCACTGGGTCCCTCCTACAACACATGGAGATTATGGGAACCACAATTTAAGATCAGATTTGGATGGAAACACAGCCAAACCATATCAGGAATTTTAACTTCTGACTTTTTGCAGGGAGTCCACCCATGCTATGGTCTGAAATTTTGTGTTCTGAGAAATTCGTATGTTGAAACCTAATCACCAATGCAATAATGGAGTCTTTAGAAGGTGATTAGGTCACAAAATCCTCACGAATGGAATTAGTTCCCTTGTAGAAGAGCCCCCAAACAGCTTGCTGGTATCTTCCACCATGAAAGGCAAGTGGCTTCTTGAGCTCAGAAACTAAACTGACCAAGAGTCTAAGATGAGCGTGAGGAAGGCAGTTGATTGGGATTTTCAACTTCAGCAGAAAGAAAAACAGCAAAGGAGGAAAGCCTGCAGCTGGCTCACTGAAAGCAAGCTGGTCTCAGTTTTTATTCGTCTTTGGGCCTCATCTAGGTAATATCATCAAATATTTGAGGTGGTCCCTTGGCTACACCTGTACAGTCTGTCATCACGCTTCTTCATACTCCCATGTCTTATTAGCACCTGAAATATCCACCCAGGGGTATAATTTTTACTATTAAAATGATGCAAAGTTTAGGGTAGGGCAAGCTAAAACCCTATGGCACATGTGTATTTAGGGAGGGTCTTTGGGAAAGTCCCTATGCTAATGGCCAAGATGTTTGTGGTTAGAGTGGTCTATTTCTTCTAGGTCTGATTAGTTAATTTTGTGACAGGAAGTGTTAGTGGCTGCAAGGCTATGGATCTGGGTGCAGCTGTAGTCAGCACAGCATGTAAAAAAATAGTTGGGAGAGTCCCTTGTCCTGCATTCCCTATCTACTTCATGAGTATCCATTGAGAAGAGGCTGCCTATAAGGAATAGGCCCTCACCAGACACTGAATCTGCCAGTGCCTTGATCTTGGACTTCCCAGCCTCTAGAACCAGAAAAATGCAGTAAACGTTTGTTCATTATAAGCTGCTTAGTTTGGATATTTTGTTACTGCAGTCCAAACTAAGAGAACCCCAATGAAAGACTTTTGCCATGGTTGCAGAATCTGACAGTGTCAAGGCACTGGGGAAGGGCTCCATCTGTTTACTGAGTCCTCTAACAGCTCACATCATGTGGGGAAGCTATTTGGCCTGTAAGGCACAGCTCTGTGGAGCTGATGACTCTCCCATTTCACTTGCAGCTCTGTCAAAATATTACTTCTTCTTAGAGTGTCTCTGTAGTACTCTGTCTTAAAGAGAACTCCCTTCCCAGACACTATCCCTCAATAACAAGTGCTACATATGCCACCATCTGAAATTTAATCGAATATTTCTTCGTTTTCTGGTTTGTACTCTGCCTCACCCTCTAGATCATCATTGTATAACACGGTCACCATAAGCCACATGGGGCTACTGAGCACTTCAAATGGGTGTAGTCCAAATTGGGAGTTGCTATATATATAAAATACACACACCACCTTTCCAAGTTTAGTATGAAAAAAAAATTAAAATATATTAATAGTTTATATTACATATTTAAATAAAAATATTTTAGATATATTGAAACTGTCTTTGCAAAATTATGACTGAGACAGTGAAAGAGATCGAATTTAATTGACTGCATCTTGCTTCCAAGTTGTCCTTGTTCTTTCCTGGGCGTAGGCTGAACTAACTTTGGCAGAAACTTGGTTTGTAGTTTATAGTTTAAACAAAGAGGATAACCGCCCTTTTGCAAAGCAGATCTCCTTCTTGCCTGGGGACTAGATTGCCTTTGTAGGACTAACATCAGTCACAAGATTAGAAATTATGGTTTAGCAGTCATGCAACTGGAGGACATAAGATTCTGACCCTCCCTAAACTGCTCCTAAAATCAGTGCTTGAGACATTTTGCAGACTGCCCTTGATGGATCAACTGGCACCACCCAGATGGATAAACTGGTTCATGTGATCTTGAGACCCACACCCAGGAACTGACTCAGTACAAGAAGACAGCTTCAAATCCCTATGATTTCATCCCTGACCAATCAGCGTCACTGGTTCACTGGCTTCCCCCGACTCACCAAGTTGCCCTTAAAAACTCTGCTTCCCGAAAGCTCCAAGAGGCTGACTTTAATAATAATAAAACTCCAGTCTCCTGCACAGCCATATTTGTGTGAATTACTCTTTCTCTATTGAAATTCCCCTGTCTTGATCAATCAGCTTTCTCTAGGCAGTGGGCGAGGTGAATGCCTTGGGCAGTTACAATATGAGTTAAATAAAGTATATTATAAGATTAATTTAACCTGTTTTAAGTATGTACCTTAAACTTACAGATGTGGCTTATGTTGGACAGCTCTGCTTTAGAATGTGAGTTCCAGGAGGCCTCCACTTTGTCTCTTCTACCACCTTATTCCCAGCTCCAGCAGCACAGGTGGTGCTTGAAAAACATTTGCTAAGCGTCAACTGATAAACATTTAAATGTGAAATTTTCAGAAGTGCTCGAACCAGAGCAACTCCATCTTGAGTGATGGCTAGGAAAATGAGGCTGGCACTTGCTGGGCTGCGTTCTCAGAAAGTTAGGCATTCCTAGTCTCTAGATGTTTATGGTTAAGGAAACAAATTAATAATGTTCACTAAAACAGACCCAGACTTGGAAGTGTCCAGATAATCCTGCTATCTGGATAACAACAGCATTTCTAATTTTGCTTTAAAGATAATAATACTGATTCTTGCAAACTATACTAATTAAGAAAACTAATTCTTTATCACAAACCCTTACAGCAGAACACATCTCCCCGTATATACAAGCGTTGTACCTAGGGTGGAGGCCTTCCTCTTCTTCCTTTCGGGAACGTCCTACTCTGTCCATGGAGTAGCTGTCCTTTTGCCACTTTACTTTCTTAATAAACTTGCTTTCACTTTGCACTGTGGACTCGCCCTGAATTCTTTCTTGCTTGATATCCAACAACTCTCTCTTAGGGTCTGGATCAGGACCCCTTTCCTGTCACAAAATTGTTTTCCGTAACAGCTAGAATTGGGTGAAGCTTTACCTTGGCGGTCTGCATTCAAGTTAAAATACCAAGTACAATTTAAGATATATTTGTAACATGAGGAATTCTCCCAGCTCCCTGTCCATTGTCCCTGAAAGGACAAACACCTATTAGAAATAAGAGGCTTAATTCTCCCTGTTGAAAATAAGGGAAGAGCCTGCCCTCTCCTTCTTTTTCTCAGAGCATTTACTCTAGAAAACTTGTAATTTTAAGAAGTTTTTTTTTTCTCTTTGAATTGTACATTAATCCTCCTAAAGACTAAAGAGGCCATTCGTCAGCTCTAGGACTTAGGAACGTGTTTCTCAAGGACACGGAAGCCATCTCTTTGAAATGTAATCATCAGGAAGAATAGCACCCCTCTCCCAGCTCCTGAGGAAGGGCAGAGCCTAACTTTCGAAGGCCTCTCCCTCCAGTTGCAGAACTGCCTCCTGTCAAAAACGTAACTGCCAGGCCGAGGCGGGTGAATCACCTGAGGTCAGGAGTTTGAGACCAGCCTGGCCAACATGGTGAAGCCCCGTCTCTACTAAGAATTTAAAAATTAGCCCGGCGCGGTGGCAGACGCCCGTAAACCTAGCTATTGGGAGGCTGAGGCATGAGAATTGCTTGAACCCGGGAGGCAGAGGTGGCAGTGAGCTGAGATTGCGCCACCGCATTCCAGCCTGGGTGACAGAGTGAGACTTTGCCCCGCCCCCATAAAAAAACTAACTGCCCCATAGGTTCTTCCTGCCACTCCATATATAAAGACCATGGCATTGCAGTAGAGAAAGAGTTTAACTGACACAAGGCCAGCCACAATACGCAGGAGATGGAGTTGGTACTCAAATCAGTCTCCCTAAAGGCCCATTGTTAGGGGATTTTCAAAGGCAGCTTGGGGGAAGGGGTCGGGATGGCCAGGTAATGGGTGCTTGCTGCTGATTGGTTAGCACAGAGATGAAATCATGGAGGCAGGGGATGGAAGCTGTCCTCTTGAATTGCTTCTGGGTGGGTTCCCAGAAGCCAGATTGTCGAGTTCGGGTGGAGCTATGGATGTCAGACAGGAAAAAAAAAAAAAAAAAAAAAAAAACTGAAAAGATACCTTAAAAGGCTAATCTGCAATACTGATGTTATTTGGTTATTTGCAGGAATGACTGGCAATCATTTATGTCTACACCTCAGTAGAATTCAGATTCCTCTCCTCGCAACCTGATGGTCTTTCATTAGTTTTACAAAAGCAGTTGAGTTTTGGGAAAAGGCTATTATCATTTAGGCTCAAGCCTGTAATCCCAGCACTTTGGGAGGCCGAGGCGGGCGGATCACGAGGTCAGGAGATCGAGACCATCCTGGCTAACACGGTGAAACCCCGTCTCTACTAAAAAAATACAAAAAACTAGCCGGGCGAGGTGGCGGGCGCCTGTAGTCCCAGCTACTCGGGAGGCTGAGGCAGGAGAATGGCGTAAATCCAGGAGGCGGAGCTTGCAGTGAGCTGAGATCCGGCCATTGCACTCCAGCCTGGGCGACAGAGCGAGACTCCTTCTCAAAAAAAAAAAATAAATAAACCATAAACTAAATGTCCTCCAAAGTTAGCTCAGCCCACAAGCCCAGGAATAATTAAGGGAAAGGCAAGGTTGGGGGATTGGTTTAAATCAGATCCCTTTCACTGCCATAAATTTCTCACTGTTATAATTTTGCAAAAGCAGTTTCAAAAGACATGAAAAGTGTATTTCTTCTCTAGATAAGGCTGATGAGCTAACACAGATGGCCACCCCAATCGCCTGGTGAATTTAAGATGAACTATAAGCAAATGGTGCTGGAAAGCCCTCTCACTAGTTATTACGTGTCTTGAACACATGTATGTGGTTGTAGCTTCTTGAGTGTACACAAGAATAAGATTATCTTTGCAGCACCTCTTAGCCGATTGTGTCAGAGGCATTTGAACCAGAGCGACTCCATCTTGAATAGATGCTGGGTAAAATAGGCTGAGACCTACTAGGCTGCATTGCCAGGAGGATAGGCATTCTTAGTCACAAAATGAGATAGAGGTCAGCACAAGATACAGGTCACAAAGCACTTGCTGATAAAACAGGTTGTGATAAAGAAGCCCGCCAAAACCCACCAAAATCAAGATATTGACAAAAGTGGCCTCTGGTCATCCTCACTGCTCATTATACGCTAATTAGAATACATTAGTGTCAGAGGCATGTGAACCAGAGCAACTCCATCTTGAATGGGGCTAGGTAAAATGAGGCTGAAACCTACTGGGCTGCATTCCCAGATGGTTAAGGCATTCTAAGTCACAGGATGAGACAGAAGGTCAGGACAAGATAAGGTCATAAAGACCCTACTGATAAAACAGGTCACAGTAAGGAAGCCGGACAAAACCCACCAAAACCAAGATGATGATGAGAGTCACCTCAGTCTTCCTCACTACCACACTCCCAGCAGTGCTATGAGTTTACAAATGCCATGGCAATGTCAGGAAGTTACTCTATATGGTCTAAAAAGGGAGACATGAAGAATCCACCTTTATTTAGCATATCATCAAGAAGTAACCGTAAAAAAATGAGCAACCAGGAGCCCTTGGGGATGCTCTGTCTATGGAGTAGCCATTTTTTGATTCCTCTGTTCTCTTAACTTGCTTTCACTTTACTCTGTGGACTTGCCCTGAATTCTTTATTGGATCCAAGAACGCTCTCTTGCGCTCTGGATTGGGACTCCTTTCCTGTAACACCTTCCTGGCAACAACCACAGAAGGGACTATAGCGCAGAAACCCCCGACCCAAAGGCTAAGTGGTGCGGTCCTGTAACATTAGCATGCTAAGAGACACTCCCTCCAGCGCCATGACAGTTTACAAATGCCATGGCAATGTCAGGAAGTTATCCTACATGGGTCTTAAAAGGGGAGGAATCTTCAGTTTGGGGAATTGCCCACCCCTTTCCTGGAAAACTTATGAATAATCTACCCCTTGTTTAGTATATAATCAAGAAATAACTACAAGTATCCTTGGTTCAGCAGCCCATGCTGCTGCTCTGCCATGGAGCGGCCATTCTTTATTCCTTTCCTTTTTTGGTGGAGGGACAAGGTCTAGCTCTATCACCCAAGCCAGAGTGCAGCCACAAGATGTCAACTCACTGCAACCTCCGCCTCCCAGGCTCAAGTGATTCTCTTGCCTCAGCTTCCCGAGGAGCTGAGACTACAGATGCACACGACCACACCTGGCTAATTTTTATATTTTTTGTAGAGATGGGGTCTCACCATGATGCCCAGGCTGGTTTGAACTCTTGAGCTCAAGCAATCTGCCTGCCTTGGCCTCCCAAAGTGCTGGGATTACAGGCGTGAGTCACCGCACCTGGCCTATTCCTTCACTTTCTGACTCTTCCATGAAGTCCAAGAACCTTCTCTTGGGGTCTAGATCAGGACTCATTTCTGGTAACACATTGCACATGGTGCACATCACATGCTGATTGAATGCTTATTCTATAATAAAATTGTTTTCTCTATTTTTTTCCTTTTTTTTTTTTTTTTCTCTATTCTCTGTTTTCTTTCTCCACTATTGTTGTAGGGACGTTTTCTGGGCAGGGAGGCGATTGTTTTTTCAATTCTAACATTCTCCCTCAAACCGGAAACCTTCCATGTTGGAAATGAGTACTTAAATGTTAACAAAAGTTTAAAAAATGGGGGAGAGGATTAAGCGGAGACCTAATCAAGAATTACTTGAAATCAATATAAAAATAAAGCAAAAAGCCAATCTGCCCAGGTGTCTACAACTCCCTCCCCAGCCTTCCGGCCTAGTTAATACCCGGCTCGGCTACTGTGAAAAGGGAATCCTTTGTTTGCACAAACTGCTGTTTCTTAAGGCCAACATCTGTAAAAACGTTCAAAGCCACTTTTTAAAAACGGTAACCACCCATCCCAGCCGTTCCCAGAAGATTCCTGGGCCCGCAACCCGCCTCTCTGGCACAGCACCCTGGCTTCTGCACCTGCGCCAGGAAACTGGGCCCCACACTAGCCCTTCTGCCCCGCCCCGCGGCCCCCTCGGCCTCTGCTCTGCGCCTGCGCTCGGATTGCGCTTCGGGCCTTCCGTGAGCGTTGGACCCTGCCTCACTGTCACCTCGGCCTCCGCTCTGCGCCTGCGCAGGATCGTCCTGGTCCTGTCGCGAGTGCTGCAGAGAATGGCGCGATTGGAAGCGTGTACGGCCAGGCTTTGACCCACTCCCGCCAACCGCACAGGCGGCCGTACGGGGACGCCGGGGTCGGGGCTGGGGGCGGGGGAGGAGCGTCTGAGAGTGGGACATGTCCCACAGGATTCCAGAAACCCGCTGCCCGGAGTCTCGAGGCGTCCCGAGGGAGACCTGGCCCCTGGTGGGAGGCAGGCGCTCCTCGAGGGCGGGGAGTTGGCGGTAAGAGGACGAGGCCGCGCTCACTGGGTTCAGACCCGGAAACCACTTCCTCCAGGCATCACGGGGAGAAACCGGCTTCGGTTACCGCGGCCAACCCTCTCCCTGCCTAGGAGCGCGCCCGCCCCAGCACCCGGGTCCTGAATGCAACTGGAGCTCCAGAGCCCGCGAGTCCCAGAGCTCAGGATGCAAGATCCTTTCCTCTTGAGGCCTACCTGGGAACTCCGTGAACGTCAAGCCAAGGTGAGGCCCTAGGGATTTGCTGACGCGGTTCTGGATCCACGCGAACTGCCTCTCGTTTCAGAGAATATTGAGGTAGCCAAGGTTTTACAGAAGCCTCGTCCACTGCATCTGTGCTCTCCTGCTCGGGGTTTCCTCCTCCAGCACCGTGCTCCGCGTGCAGCCTCTCCTCCACCTGAGATGCGACCTCACATCTCCATCTGCTCCAGGACCTGCTCCAGCGGGTCCCCCTCCTCTCCCCTGCACCTGCAGCATCCGCTCCCTGCTAGGGTGCTCCCATCAGCATATTTAAGCACAGGCATACCAGACACCACTGCTGGGGTACACATCCGTAGATGCATGGAAAAACTGAAAAAGCTCAGACACTTACAACACCCCAAATGAGATTCATCTTCTGAAAATACTGCTGTGATAACAATGGCAGGTTCTAATGATAGGGAGAAAATTGCTTCTGCCACAGTTCTATTACCCGTTTGTTCCTGATGTTTCTCCCCAATATTTGACCATTGTCGTCATCCAAGAACCCTTATGGAAGAGGACCTGGTCGCCTGTTTGAACTGAGCTTTCTTAGGGAAGCGGAGATTTTTTATTTACTTTATAGAAATAACTCTGCGTGTAATACTCCTAGAAGATGGGAAATCTGAAATATGAAAATTTTCAGTATTTCTCTTGATATGACTTTGCAAAAATGAACTCTTTCCTGTCCTTAGATATCTTAAAGTTTTGTTGATACATTGAAAACAAAACTAAGGTTTTCAATTATATACACACATGCCCATAGACATATACATACTTAACATTGTACATGTTTATATGAAATATCTCACATTTACATATATAGACATTCTTGAGCAAAAATACCAGAAATAACCAATGCTTTTGTTTTCTCAGTAAAACAATGAAGTCCTTCAGGAACTTTCAAAGGGGTTTACTTATGCATAATTTTGCAATCACTTGCCTGCTGTAAAGAATGGGGGATACTCAGACTTGCAATGGGCAGAAAGAAAGTGTCCATGTATTGCCTTTGCTGTATTAGCCTGTGCCATAGTTACCCAGCAATGAAAGAAATAGAGTTGTGATGCTTACAATAGGGTTGTGGATAAAAGAGAATTTATTATTCTACATTCACAGAATTTATGAATCTCTCCCAATGTCAAGATATTTCTAGCTTTCCTCTTTTTGTCCAGCTCTGGAAAGAAGGGCAAAATCATTAAACTCAACTAGGATTTAAACCAAAATCATTACACTCAACTAGGACTCAAACCATAAAGCACTCTTAACTATGGGATCATATCACTTAACCAGTTTCAGTTTAAATATCACTTGAATTATAATCTCTACTTCTTTTCTCTTGTATGTAGCTGACTCCTGTACATCCTTCATATCTCAAGTTACTTGCTCTATTCCCAGCATCCATTGCTGGCACAACTCTTAAACAGAGCACATTCTTGATAAGTATTTTTTGAAAGAACTATCATTACCATGTGTTGGGCTATATGGGATGATGGATAGATGAGATGATTCAATATTTATTGAAATGAGTAAGTCTATGCTGTGCTTCTTCGAAACCACTTCCTACTCTATAAACAGGAACTCATAGCTGTGAATGAGGGACAGACATCTACACATACAACTCACTTTGTGCTGGGTGTGGACAAGCCTGGCGTTATACAGGTCTGGGCCTCACAGGAGAGTAGCATGAAGTCATGACTAGCCAAGGTCATTATTTCCATTTTTAGAAGAGGAGACATTTATAAAGTAAATAGGGTGACATCAGGTGACTTGTTTAGAAGAGAATTTGGGGAACAAGTGGTTCAGGGCACAATCATTTCATCTCTTGTGTCTTTCTACATCACTGTCTGCAGGCCTATGAGATAAGAACTGTAATCTTCGAAATGATGATCATGGGGTATCAAAGAAAGCAAGTTATGATGAGTTATCCTCTACTTCCTACCACGGGAAATGGACCTATCTAATTTAAACTTTACTTCATTAAGGACTAAGAATGCAGGACTTTTCTTCCTAATTCTCAGTTCGCTAGAACAAACCCTTCTCTCAGCATTTCTGTTATCAAAGTTAACTGGAATGCTCAAATAAAAGAGTACCCCTACCTTTTAAATATTGTAATTAAGCAACAAAGCTGACATCTTTCTAAAATATGTATGTGGTAAAGCAGAATCAACATTGCATTAGGAGACTGGAAAAAGACATGAAGGTTTTCAATATATACTACTTATATAAACTTGAGCCATCGTTTCATTTCTCTCAACTTCCATGTCCTCAACTGTAATATGGGGCTTAGTCTCTACAGCCAAAAACCGTTTGGGGCTACAAGGGATTAATTAATATGAGAGTCCTTGGATATTTCTAAAATACAACAAAAGTGCAAAGGATTATTACGGTTAAACTGTTTATTTAAATCTGCCTCTTACTCGTTGTGTGACTTAATCATTTAACCTGACAACAATATAGTTAATAGTTATCAAACACTATGTGCCAGGCAGTGTTTACTGTGCTTTAAACATAATAACTCATTTAAAGGTAAAAAGAAGCAATGGACAACAAAAATACCCTATAAAGTAGATGTTACTGTGCTAATTTAGAAATTAGGAAACAGGCATGGGTTAAGTGACTTGCCTTGCCCAAGTCAGACAATTAATGAATGGCAGAGCAGGAAATCAAACCTGGGTAGGTTCCAGCATCCATACTCTTAGTGAAAAATTCTACACAGCCATATCTGTAAAATAACAAAATACATTATCATTAAAGGAATATTAAATATGGATAAATGAGTATGTTATTGTATGTGATGTTTACATGATTAACCCCGTGTATTAGTTCTCACACTATAAAGAAATGCCTGAGACTGGCCAGGTGCGGTGGCTCACGCCTGTAATCCCAGCACTTTGGGAGGCCGAGGTGGGCAGATCACGAGGTCAGGAGATCGAGACCACCTGGCTAACACAGTGAAACCTCATCTCTACTAAAAATACAAAAAAAAATAGCCAGGTGAGGTGGCGGGTGCCTGTAGTCCCAGCTACTCGGGAAGCTGAGGCAGGAGAATGGTGTGAACCCGGGAGGCAGAGCTTGCAGTGAGTGGAGATCACACCACTCCACTGCAACAGAGCGAGACTCCGTCTAAAAAAAAAAAGAAAAGAAAAGAAAAGAAAAAATGCCTGAGACTGAGTAATTTATAAAGAAAAGATTTAATTTGCTCATGGATCTGCAGGCTCTACAGGAAACATATCTGGAGGCCTCAAGAAACTTACAAACATGACAGAAGGCAAAAGGAAAGCAGGCACATCTTACATGGCTGGAGCAGGAGGAAGAGCGAGAGAGGGGACATGCTATACACTTTTAAACAACCAGATATCATGATAACTCACTCACTCTCACAACAGCACCAAGGGAATGATGCTAAACTGTTCATGAGAACTCCACCCCCAGGATCCTGTCACCTTCCACTATGCCCCACCTTCAACACGGGATCACAATTTGACATGAGATTTGGTGGGGACACAGATCCAAACCATACAACCCCCTAATCATGAAACGGACTTGTGTGCATTAATATGTGTCCTGCTTCCAATAAGTAAACACATGTATGGCCCATTCATGAATGTTCTAGAAGATGGATCATCTGATGATTAGATCAGTACATAGCTTCATGACTTACAATGGGGCTATGACCCAAAAAAACCCACTGTAAGTAGAAAATGCATTTAATATGCCTAATCTACCAAATAGCCTACCCTACCTCAAACATGCTCAGAGCACTTACTTTAGCCTACAGTTGGGTAAAACCATCTAACAAGCATATTTTATAATAGTGTTGAATATCTCATGAAATTTATTGAATACTATACTGAAAGTGGAAAATAAAATGGTTGTACAGGTACTCAAAGTACAATTTCTACTGAATACATATTTCTTTCACATCATCATAAAGTCGAAAAACCATTAAGTGGAGACGTAAGCAAGGGACCGCCTATATATTTGTTAAAATGTTCTGCCATTAGCCATCAACCAAGCAGAAAGTATTCAATTTCTCTGGATTGAGGATCTCTAAAAATAGGATCTCATAGCATCAGATATCAAAGCAGACAGGCGGACACCTGGAGACACGTCTCCTGCAGAGAGAATCCATGAGAGGGCATCAGAGTTCATTTGAGGCTTACTGAGAAGGGAAGAGACACACTGCAGAGGTTTAGCTTAGAAATTGATTTTGACTTGGCCAGGTGTTGATTTGTTTTCAAGGAACAGAACCTGCTTTGGATTGCTGCATAGATAGGGGGTTTATTAGAAATATGTGTATTACACTTCCTAAAAAAAAAAAAAGTGTGACTGGACCTCACAAGAGCTAGGATTTAGAAAGCAATAACTCCCAATAAACAAGACAGTTCCTCTGTCCATCCTTGTTTCTGGAGATACCTGATCTCTTTCTTCCTCTGTTTCTCTCTGATTCTCCTCCTCATTCTTTTCTCTCTGTGCAGGCAAGCTTTCTCTGATCCCATCGCATATGACTCAAATCTGGTCACCTCCACCCTGGCTTTTTCTTGCAACTGTCCAACAGAGACTGAATAGTAAATCTCTAAGTCTATATTTGCAGGAAACAGATTCTGATAGGTCCAGCTCTGGCCTAAGCCTCCACTTTGATCTAATCATCTTAAGGCCAGCCAGCCTCACTACACCTGTCATCCACTCAGCAAAGCATGAGGCAGGAGACTCTGGAAGCAGCCAGGCTAGAGAGGCAAAGGGAATAATAATAATAAAAAAAGTGCAGTACAAATACACAGCACCATGCCCTCAGCATTTCTAACTTTGCAAGGATGTCTCAAGATTCTGGATTAACATGAAATGCCACACAGGGTTAGTTAAGCTTAAAACTATTCCATGGGGCCTGGTGCGGTGGCTCATGCCTGTAATCCCAGCACTTTGGGAGGCCGAGGCAGGTGGATCACAAGGTCAAGAGATCAAGATTATCCTGGCTAATACGGTGAAACCCTGTCTCTACTTAAAAAAAGTACAAAAAAAAAATTAGCCGGGCGTGGTGGCGGGCACCTGTAGTCCCAGCTACTCGGAAGGCTGAGGCAAGAGAATGGCGTGAACCCGGGAGGCAGAGCTTGCAGGGAGCCGAGATCACGCCACTGCACTCCAGCGTGGGCAACACAGAGAGAGACTCTGCCTCAAAAAATAAACAAATAAATAAATAAATAAACTAGCCCACGGGGTTTCACTTACCTGAAGAGCCAGTCAAAAGTCCTGACACCATTGTGCATCCTCCAGCATGGCTGCCAGCCAGTCATCTGAAGATGACATCATGTATATCAAGGAAGGAACTAGCCAGCAGCTCCTAGAAATGTGTGTTTATATTTTTCCTGTTCTTAATGAAGAGGAAACAGCAAATAATTTATTGGGTTGATATTTAATATATCTCTCATAGACCCCAGTAATTTGATGAGTATGAAAGTACTCACTTGTTCAAGATTTTAAGACAAGATGATAAGTATTTATTGTTCTCCTGATGTTTATTCACAACATCTCCTGAAGAAAAGGCATACAAATCTCATCCTTGAAACGCCAAGAGGCTTAGAATTCCAAGAGGTAATTTCAAAAATGTTGACTGTGAACCTACTATGTACAGTGAAGAGTTGGGCTAGGCTACTGGGACACAAGAGTTGAGCAATAAGCTGTTTTTCCAGGTGTTCAGGATTGAAAAGGATAGAAATGCTCGCTTTAACTCTAACACAAGGCACAGCTTAATGTGTGGCAGAGTCAAAACGTTAAACAGTATGCAGAAATTGAGGAGAGAACAATTCTGACTTGTATCTATAAAGGCTTTATCGATGTATTCGTTATTTCAAATCATCTTTTAGGCTCAACTCTGAAAACAAAATACAATACTTGCGTGAAGGACGTACTGATGGCCTGGTCGTATGGTCCTGAATGGGAGCCTGGAACTTGGAGAAACCTGTTTCCAGCGTGGTGCACAGCTGACATTTTCTCCTGACTCTGAAATTAATTTCATCCCTGAGTTAATCAAGGTTTATCTTGGTTATATAAACCTATTTCCCTTTGATGCAAGAAAATACTAATAGCATTAGGATAAACTCAGAAAAACGACAAATATAAACTATGCCATTCATCCCAGTGAAAATGACACACCAGGGAATAATACTGATGTCATTTTCTTAACAAAACACGTTTGCGTTAAAAAGAGGAAAAAAATAATCTATAGGAACATAAATAATTTAATCATGATCAGAACTAACAGCATTGTCAATTTAACCTATTGGCAGCATTTTGGACACAAACTCAGTCTGTAGTAATTACATGTTTAAATAAGCAGTATCCATGCCCAAAACTACTGTCTCGTGGTCTTGTGGTCAGTGATTATAAATATATCACTGAAGCCTGTGAAAAAGTTCTTCCTGCCACGTCCTGATAATTAGCAAGTATGTGTTTTATTTTGCCTACTTGAAAGTGGGGAGGGAGGAATCTGGTCTAGATGCAAAAGTATTCCCTTTACAGAAAATCACAGTTTTATGTCATTTATCAGAAGTAATGCGGTGGCTCACGCCTGTAATCCCAGCACTTTGGGAGGCCGAGGCGGGCGGATCATGAGGTCAGGAGATTGAGACCATCCTGGCTAACACGGTGAAACCTGTCTCTACTAAAAACAGAAAAAATTAGCCTGGCGTGGTGGCAGACGCCTGTAGGCCCAGCTACTCAGGAGGCTGAGGCAGGAGAATGGCGTGAACCCAGGAGGCCAAGCTTGCAGTGAGCTGAGATCGCACCACTGCACTCCAGCCTGGGTGACAGAGTGAGACTCACATCTCAAAAAAGAAAAAAAAAAAAGTAATGCTTGGGCATTTAGTAAGAAATCATTCAGGGAATGTCCACTACTCATAGTTTCAAAGGGTTATACATCTCAGCTTAATATGGATTTATTCCACTTGATTTAACATTTTTCGATATTTCAAATGGATTTTAAGGTTCCATGCACAGTCTGTGTTAAGATAGTGAATGTAAGGTGTCGCATTGTTATGAAAGGCCAAGTTGAGGAGGGTATTGAAATGATGCAATAGAATTACATAGCAAAGACAGTAACACGATAAAGTTCAGGTAGCCAATGGTGCGTGTAGGTGCTGAAACTTTCCAGCGTCTGCCAAAGCTCAGGCGCACGAAGCAAATCAAGACCAGTTTAGCTGCTGAGGTGATTGGAATCCAGATGATCCATCAAACTGCTGACTGCTATTGAATGATTGGGAATAGGTCAGGTGGTAATAACACGAGGCGCATTCTTTCAAGGGCTTCCCAGGGTGTTGTAAAAAGGCAGAGATTGTGCACGAGTGACCGTTCAACTTGCATAGCAGTTATTCGTATGTCTGTCCTCATAGCTCATATGTTGTAAATTGATTGTATAGAAAGAAAAGGTCCGCATCTAGAAAATGAGTGTCTCCTTCATTATAAATTTCTTTCAGTCTTGCTCACGAGCAATGCATCGTTTGGTCTCTGTACGATTGAGATGATGAATCAAAGCAGAATGAGAAGACAGACACCAAAAAGGAGATCACCGCACCAGGAACAAGAATGGTAACTAAAGAATTTATGAGGAGAAGGATATTATTGAGGCACCAGGAGAATATGCTTTATCTGTGGTCACTGTTGACAGGATCACAGGTGAAGTCTTTCATCGCTGCTCTCATCGCAAAAGCCGAAGAGCTAAAGAATATGAGGAGGCACCTGGTGTTCTGTTAAACAAGTGGTGTTATGATGCGCAGGTTTCAACGGGGGGGAACAGTGTATTGTTGGTTGTGATGTCCCTTAATCAACAAACTGTAGGATTTAGATTGATTCAATTGGAAGTGTTTGTAAAGAGCTTGGCCGTAGCTCAGCGCTTGCTCTTATGTGCTTGGTAAACAAAGATCATGATATAAAACGTATCCACTCGAAATGCCTTCGGAGGAAGGTGATCCGCGATCAGCTTTCCAAGCCTTCTGGGCCTGGAATCCAGGGTAATGGAAGCTCAAGATTGTCGGACACTCCTTTTTCCCGCAAACACAAAATTCTCTGAATCTCAAGCAGGGAATTTCTGATTTAAAACAATAACCTTCAATACCTTAATTTCTTCTAAAATGTGTAGAGAGAAATTTAAAGTGAGAGGGCTAATAAAGGATTCATTATCTTATATGATATTTCATTATATAATTATATATATTCCATTTTATATATATATATTTTTCTTAGACAGGATCTGGCTTTGTCACCCAGGCTGGAGTGCAGTAGCAGGATCTCAGCTTATTGCAACCTCTGCTTCCTGAGTTCAAACAACGCTCCCACCTCAGCCTCCCGCTTAGTTGGAACTACAGAAATGCACCATAATGCCTGCTAATTTTTGTATTTTCTGTAGGGACAGCATTTCGTCATGTCACCTAGGCTAGTCTCAAACTCCTTGGCTCAAGTGATTCACCCACCTCAACCTCCCAAAGTGCTGGGGTTACACGCATGGACCACCATGCCCGTCTCATCAAAATTTTTTTGAGCTCCTGATACATGTCCACACTCTTGTAGACACTGGCTATTCAGAAGTGCATAAACTCCAGGTTCTACCCTCACTGTCCTCACTCTTATAGAGAAAATAAAGCAGAAATAGGGAGATCAGTCAGGAGGCTGTTGTGTAATTCAGTCAAGAGACATAATGGTGGTTTGGACCAGGTAGCATTGATGTCATGAGAATTGATCAGATTCTGGTTATTTAAAAGTAGAGCTGATGGGATTTACTGATAGACTTGCTGTCAGTTACAAGAAAAAGACAAGGGTCAAGAACAACGGCAAAGATTTTGGCCTGAGCAACTGCCTGAATGATGGCTCCATTTAATGAGATAATGGAAACTGTAATAAATGCACTAGGAAGATGAGGATTAATTTTGGATGTGCTCAAATTGAGATATATTTTATACATCCAATAGAAAATATCAAGAAGAAATTTGGATATGTGACTTTAGAGTCAGAGGGATGCCTCAGGCTGGAGATATACATTTGAGAAGCATTCGTATATAAATGATGTTTAAAGCCACAAGACTCCATGAGAATGTAGACGGAGAAGAGTTCCAAGACTAAGCCTGGGAGCTCTCGGGCATTGCTACTTGGGGAAATAAATAAAACTACTAAAGAGGCATGAGGAGGGATCCAAGAGGAAAAAATATTCCACAAGGGTGGGACTGATGAGATGAGGCAGATGGTTTGAGTATGATGCATCACCATAGTCATGATGTGGATGAATGTTTGTGCCATCAGTTGATGGAACAGAGCAAAAGCACTTGGGAACAGTGTCTCAAGCATATAATCATACTTTCCACGAACTATTGAGTCACTGAGAGATAACAAAATAACAGCACAGAAAGGAACAAACAAGTGATAAGATCTCAGCCTCATACACCAGCTTCCTTTGCACACACCTCCATTCCACTGGGAGCATAATGTATCTTTTAAAACGTGGCATATATGGTGGAATAATATTTTTTAATGGGAGTTCATGTATTAAACTTTTGTCCTGTAATTCTTCTTCCCATTTAGGAAACAACTAGAGTATTTTATGTTTATTGCTTCAAGGAAGATAAGGCATGATGGAAAAGGAAAACGACAGTTTTGTTTTGTTTTGCTTTTGCTTTGGGGATTCAAAAAACTGAAGAAGCAACACTTCCAAACTGTTCTTATGAGTCTAACATTAGTCCAGTACCAAAGACAGACAATGACACTACAAGAAAACTAAATTACAGGCCAATATCCCTCAGAAACATAGAGATAAAAATTCTTAACAAAATGCTAGCAAATGATATTCAATGGCATAGTAAAAGGATCATTCACCATGACCAAGTGACATTTGTTACTGAGATGCAAAGATTTTTCAACATACGCAAACCGATTAATGTGATATACTGCATTAACAGAATGAAAGATAAAAATCACATGATCATCTCGGTGTGGAAAAAAAATCTGACAAAATTATTATCTTTTATAATAAAAACTCTCAACGAAATAGGTACAGAAGGAATTTAGGCTGGGCGGAGTAGCTTCCACCTGTAATGCCAGCACTTTGGGAGGCTGAGGCGGCTGGATCACTTGAGGTCAGGAGTTTGAGACCAGCCTGGCCAACATGGCAAAACCCCATCACTACTAAAAATACAAAAATTAGCTGGGCCTGGTGGCACACACCAGTAATCCCAACTTCTTGGGAAACCGAGGCAGGAGAATTGTTTGAACCCAGGAAGCAGAGGATGCAGTAAGCTGAGATCCAGCCACTGCATTCCAACCTGGATGACAGAGTGATACTCTGCCCTCCCCCGAAAAAAGGAATTTACTTAACATGATAAAGGCTATATAGGAATAGCAACTAACAACTAACATCATACTCAATGGCGAAAACCTGAAAGCTTTTTCTCTAACTTCCAGAACAAAGCAAAGATGTCCACTCTCACCACTTGTATTAAACATAGTATTGGAAGCTTTAGCCACAGCAATTAGTCAAGAAAAATAAACAAAGACATGTAAATCACAAAGGAAGAAGTAAAACAATCTGTTTGCAGATGACACATGGAGAAAACCCAAATGACTACACAAAAAATTATGTTAGAATGAATAAGTAAATTCCTTCAACAAACTTGCAAATTACAAAATGAACATACAACTATCAGTTCCACTTTTATCCACTAACAAGGAACTATCCAAAAAGGAAATTAGAGAAAGAATACCATTTACGATAGCATCAAAAAAGAATGAAATGCACAGGAATAAATTTAACCAAAGTGGTGAAAAACTTGTACACTGAAAACTACAAAGCTACAATCATTAAGAAGACTTTTTATTTGCAAAATAGAAACAAACATTTCATTCATTTGGAGAGCTACTGTGAAGATTTTATGAAAACATACAAGTGGGGACTTAGAAAGTTTCTTGAAATACATCAAGTGCATAATTAATGTCAGCTATACATTAAGTGCAAAATTAATGTCAGCTATTGTTTCAAACCAGATTTTTTCACCTCTATCTCACACTGTCTCCCTGAAAGATGGGGATGGGGGTCAAGGGTTTTAAATGAAATGAATCTTGAAGTATACTCTAGGACAACAAAAATAAGGTAGATATTCCACTGTCTCTTTACACCGAAAAGTGTCTGTTACTAACCAGACACCATATAAGATTTCATATAAAACCCAATGCCTACACTCTAATCTAGTTGATAAAATAAATAAATATCACACTGAATGGGCAAAAACCGGAAGCATTCCCTTTGAAAACTGGCACAAGACAGGGATGCCCTCTCTCACCACTCCTATTCAACATAGTGTTGGAAGTTCTGGCTAGGGCAATCAGGCAAGAGAAAGAAATCAAGGGTATCCAGTTAGGAAAAGAAGAAGTCAAATTGTCCCTGTTTGCAGATGACATG